>NC_092225.1:50784478-50966978 GCF_036320965.1 Panulirus ornatus
TGTGTGTGTGTGTGTGTGAAAAGAGAGGTATTGTCATAACATTGGGATCCACATCTGGGGTTCTTATCCTGGAAATGTCCAGTTTGGTAGCACACATAATCTAGTCTAACAGAACCTCAGTATTATGGAAAATTTCCCCATGATCTGTTCTCTGTCTTCGTACCACTCGGGCTGTCAGCTAGTCTAACACGCAGATTCGAGGAGCATACCGCGGATGAAGAGGAGGAGGAGGAGGAGGAGATCCATTACAGAATTGTTGATGTGTTCTTGTGTGGGAGCGTGAGATCAAAGTGGGAGTGAAGCCGTACGCTGGCCCACCTACCGCTCTATTCCAGTACACTCCAGACCGGACAAAGGCCTCCCTACCGCCCTACTCCTCCACAAGATCTCGCAAGAACTGTCTTCTTGTGTCTCCCTGGCATTATCTGGATCGCGTGATACTCAGCGAGCCACTGTGTCACATGATTTCGCTTTGGCCGTTAGCAATTCATGGGTGAGCCGTTCTGATATCTGGTTTTTTTCCTTACACCGTAAAGCTATGGAACGCTTTACCGTCTTATGTCTTTTCAAACAGCTAAGACCTGTCCTAAGACTGGTTGTCCACTTCCTTCAAAATTCTTGAAATCTTTTTGCTTCTGTCTCTCTACTTCTCTGTCACATTTCTAACCCTTTTCGTACTACATCAAAAGCCTCGCCCGAAGGACAGTGTTTGTGTGGCACTGGAACCTACGACATTCAGTAAAGAATAAAGAAACTCCAGGTAAATCGCAGCACAGTGGGGCAAAGTTCCCACCTGCTGCTGTGTTGTAGTAACATCTGCTCTCGTTACTACCAGCTCCTTCAGGATCTGGACCATCCTCCTGAAGACCAGCAAGTGAACCATCCTCCTGACGACCAGCCACTGGACCATCCTCCTGACGACCAGCAAGTGAACCATCCTCCTGACGACCAGCCACTGGACCATCCTCCTGACGACCAGCTACTGGACCATCCTCCTGACGACCAGCAAGTGAACCATCCTCCTGACGACCAGCAACTGGGACCATCCTCCTGACGACCAGCTACTGGACCATCCTCCTGACGACCAGCAAGTGAACCATCCTCCTGACGACCAGCCACTGGACCATCCTCCTGACGACCAGCTACTGGACCATCCTCCTGACGACCAGCAAGTGAACCATCCTCCTGACGACTAGCCACTGGACCATCCTCCTGACGACCAGCAACTGGGACCATCCTCCTGACGACCAGCAACAACCAGTACTCAGGTGAAGCTCCCTGTAGGCCAGCATCTCAGCACGTCCTGTGACGACCAGGAAAAGTGCAGTATTGACGCCATCTCCCGCCGGTGATCTGGGTAAGTACGGTGGTCACTATGGAGGCGCGCCATCACCCGCGATAATGGAGGGAGGCAGCCGACCAGCCGTTGATTGCATGAACCGCAAGTTGAGAGTGAAATTTTTTGGTGAGGGTGTGACCTGCCAACCCCCAACACTAGTGCATGTTCTGCATTCCTCTGTAAACTCAACACACCACGAAGGAATACTCGTCATATACCTTGATATACCTTGGGAGTCTGCATATAACAAACTTTAGTTAGAAATGGATACCTCATTTTCGTAGATGGTTCTGGGTTAATTAGGCATCGAAAAACGTTCACTATTAATATATTGAAATACTTTGACGTACGATGGACACAGAAGGAATGGATTATAACATTTTGTTGTCTTAAAAAGCTCATACGATCGTTTACGCACTAAACACGTAATGTTTTTTTTTTTTTGTATTATTTTTACTATTAGGGTCCATATATGCCTCATTTGCACTGGCAAAACTAGCAAGATGGATTGGGTATTGAGTGATGTTGGGTAACCCTGGGACTGGGGTCAGTCCTACCTGTCCTAGCCCGTCAGCCTTGTAGTTACATTGGAAATAACTTTCATTGATCAGATCCATCGGTAACATATCTGAAATACCCTCAGTTCGATCATTGATTAATTCATCAAAGAATCCTACAGTCACACAGGATTCAACAGCGTCTCTCCAGAACACAGTTTGTATTTTCAATGTATTTCCAATCTATATGGTGGTCAAACGTGGCTATGTATGCTGGTAGTAGTCACTGTTATGTTGGTAGCTTCTGATACCTTGTTCATGTTGACTGGTACGTGTTACCAACCCTTTCCCCGTCTGACGAACATAAAGCCTGTCTTAACCTTAACAAGGAATCTCATACCTGCAACTGGTTACACATCCTGAGGGCAATGTTTGGCATGATTGTTTTTCTACTGTGTTGATGTATGTGAAAGCCAGAAGGACATCCAGCTTTCCCAGGATTGCAGGAATATCAAAGAAAATCTTTATAGTGTGGTAGAACGGGTGTTTTGTGGATATTGTTTTTACTTTGTTGTATACCATATTTTTTCATTTTGATTTTTGGCTATGTCATGAAATTGGTTCATAAACTTTACTTGTCTTTGCCCAACTCTGTAATAATTTTCATTTCATTGTATGAAATTCAGGCTCTGAAGTCGTGTAAGGTATTGGAAACAGAAATGAATCTTCTACATCATTATTATGATGATTAGAATGAAATTCAACATGAGATAGGATGGTAGAGGGTTTGGGGCATACATCAGCTTTTCATATTCCTTAGCTTCTAATAATTTCAATATCCTAAGAAAGGTAGACTATGTTTCTTCTGTCTTCTTGTACCATGAACTTTATGTTTATAGTCTGGGATAATTTACACAGCCTTATCATGAATAAATCAATTAAATTTTGACTCATTCGTAACAAGGTTGAGTAACTTCTCCCAGACTGTAAAGTTCACGGTACCGACCAAATACATTAGATGCCAACAACACATCTGAACCACATAACATTATTTGACTTTGTATTAAGTAGCAATCTACTTTCAGTGTTTTCTATGCACAAGTTTGCAAGTACAGGTGATAAGGGATTACCCCAAAGCCATGCCAAACTTCCGAGTAAAGTTTTCACCATTAAAAGTATATAATAAATCATCTACACAGAGTTTGAACAGGATGGCAATTTTATGGCAAGGAATTCAGTCACTCTTTGAAGCAATAATCGCAGGGAGAAAATCCAATACATCGACGGTGGGTACATTAGTAAAAAGAGGCCCAACATCGAAGCTCACAAGTTGATACTCAAAGTTTTCTTTTAAGGATTTGAGTCTGTTGACCATACCTACACTGTTATGAGTGGATAACTCAGAGACTGAATTAACAAAGGATGATAACAATTCTAATAACCTCGGAGAGTATGTAGGTTAATGATCCACTTGAGCTTGTAATTGGTCTTATTGGATTATTTGCGCATACGTCGTAACTAAACTATGAAAAAAGAAAGACGGTTTTGATTACCGAACTGTCTGATCAAGTCATCCCTTTCAGCAACAATACTTCGAGTTATTTGATGAACTCTTTGTAGTCTGTTGTGTTGGAAGTCTCTGTCTGTATCATGATCACTCACAGATTCAAGAATTCTCTTTATTGCAGCCTATCTTGTTCGTGTTACGCACACTAGGGGATTAGGGTAACGATAGCAAGGGATAGGGGCAACTACAGCAGGGGATGGTGGTCAGTGCAGCAGAGGATGGGGTAACTGTAGCAAGGGATAGGGGTAACTACAGCAGGGGATGGTGGTAAATGCAGCAGGGGATGGGGGTACTTACAGCTGGGGATGGGGGTAGCTACAGCAGGGGATGGGGGGTTACGTAATCAAGGAAGTGTTTGCGTGGACGCTGCTCCTGACGATGAAGCGGACGAAATAATCGAAGGGTCGAGGTTCAAAGCCGACCACAGACCAGGCGACGCAGCTAGAACACCTGATCCTCTCTGTTGTTCTTGTGTGTCTCAGTTTTGTTGTCTCCTGCTAGAGTTGACATTGCCTCTTGTTGCTTCTGTTATTGTCGCTATTCATGTTATCTACAGCTACAATATCACAGACATCTGAATGCCCTAATCAAGGTCGTCATCTCAACGCTCTACATCTGCTACCTTGCTAGTTTTAGCTTGTCTTCCTGTAAATCATTGTTGCTTTTGGTGTTTGTCTGCTCCTAACCCGAGATCACTTATCTGGAAGTTCTTGCGTGCCACAGTGGACTCAAACGTCGTACCCCACTACGCTCTATGAGTTGTGATTTACTTCCTATTTTTTTGGTCCACTGCGAAGCGATACATTTACGCTCCTACTAACTCTGAATGTAGTAATCAAACAAATTATACGCTCATCTGATACACCAGTTCATTTTATAAATAGCAGTAATTCATTGGGGATGTTGTGGGATTTTAATGAACCATTTCAATTAACGCAGGTTTAGGCTTGAATTTGTCATACGAGACGTCATTTTATTTTTTCATTCACATGACGTTCAAATCTGGATAAATGTAATTCCTTGGCATGCAATTTGTTTTGCATGTTTTTTTTTTTCGTGTCTGCCCATGAATAACAGAAAGTAATTGTGCGATGTATATGAATATGTATGATTTATAGGGCATTACAGTGAACTGCTATATGTATAATTTACCCACTGACGTTAGAGGAGTTTTTGCTTTTCAGTATCTTTAGAAAACTCATTTTCTCTGTATGAGTTCGAGTTCACATTGCCTCGTCTGTCGCTTCGTGTGTTTCACTTTAGTTTGGACTTCTTCAGCCGTCCAGAGATGCTCCCGCCAGGCTAAACCACGATCCCAGGACACACAGTTCATCAAACCCAACAGTGGTTTAGCTCTCCCGAGAGACGAACAAAGACAGTGGGTAGTTCCTGGTTAGTTTTAAGTCAACGCCATCCAATGCCTGTGCGATGCGACCCTTTAAAACAACAGCAAGACCTTTAGGCCTAAGGTGCAACCCTTAAAAAGAATAGTACGACCTTTAAGCATTAAGTACCCCTTAAAACAATGGTACGACCTTTAAGCATTAAGTACCCCCTTCAAACAATGGTACGACCTTTTAGCATATCATACTGCTCTTTAAGACAACAATATGACCTTTTAACTTTAGGTACAACCCTTTGAAATGATATTACGACCTTTAATCATCATAAGGAACAACCCTTTATAGCAAAAGCTCTAGCTTTCACCTTAAGCAACGACCCGTTAAAACACTACTTCGACTTTTAAGCATAAGGTACGACCCTTAGCAGATGGTCTTTGATCTAATCCTTAAACGTCAGGTTACGTTTTCAGAACTAAAGGTCTCGTACCCACCTGCTCCAGATGTTATACAGCTTTATTGGCAGGTACATAAGAGTGATTATTTTCTCATGAGAATGAAAAAAGAAAGGAAAATGGTCTCTATGCTTGATATCGTCGAACCCCATGCTGCAGGATATCAAATCCAGAGCCACTGGTAGTTAAGCTTTCCCAGCTGACATCGTTAGAGTCTTGGTGGGTTGTTACCGACCACGTCATCGTAGGACATACTTGAGAGCTCTCTCTCTCTCTCTCTCTCTCTCTCTCTCTCTCTCTCTCTCTCTCTCTCTCTCTCTCTCTCTCTCTCTCTCATCTATCTCTTTCTATCTCTATCTATCTATCTATCATCCTTCTCAAACACTTCAAAAGAACGAAATACACATCTCTACAGAGAGTTGAGAGAGAGAGAGAGAGAGAGAGAGAGAGAGAGAGAGAGAGAGAGAGAGAGAGAGAGAGAGAGAGAGAGAGAAGCTTTTCTAGAAAAGGCCTACCCGGCGCCGTTTTCATTAACCACCCTGTGAGGGGCCAGCAGTCCAGGACTCAATCGCTGGTGTCAATTAAGACCACAAGGGAGTCCGTGGACCTTCCTTCCCTCCGCACCCCCTTCCCCCAGCACACACACACACACACACACACAAGCCTGAGTTTTGATGGAGAGCTTTAATTCTCTCTCTCTCTCTCTCTCTCTCTCTCTCTCTCTCTCTCTCTCTCTCTCTCTCTCTCTCTCTCTCTCCGATGTTTTCCTCGCCACAAGAAAAAGTAAAAACAAACGCTGATTGTAAGAGCGATACCGCGTCTACTTCGGTGTGACCAGAGAATTTTGTTGATTATGTAATTATTTAAGACTTTTCTTTTTTGTTTGTAAGTAATTCAGTAATTCATATAACTTTTCTTGTTTGTTTTCGACAAGTAGAATTTGTTAATCCTTTTGACACTTCAGAATCTATTCTTTATTTTTTTTTGAAAGACGGAAAAGTGATGTTTCTCTTGATTTTAGAGAAACACCAAATATTGAAAGACTAAATGAGAACAGAGATGGAAAGGCATCATTCGTGTTAGTCATATCGAACATCTCAAACGAACTTCAGTGATCAGAAAGACTGTTAGTGTTAGCCGGAGGTAAGGCCAAGTGTAACACGGGACAAATTACTGGAAGGTCAGGCAAACACGTGAACGGAAGAACCCTTAATTATAGACCAGGAAATGAATCCAAAGGAAGTAGGAAGTATGTAGACTGTCCACCTAGCGGTGAAGATGAGGTTAACTCATTAAAACACGTAGGGTTGTGTCCACCTTTACTCCTCCTGTTCCATTATGATCACCAGTTGTACTGTCATCACCAATTTGACCGTCACCATCACCCGAACCATTATTATACCACCCATCATCATCCACAGTGCTATCACTATTCCCATCACTATCACTGTTTCCGCCATCACCATAGCTCTCTACCGTCACCAGGTCCCACCATCACCAGTCTTCATCATCAGTACCATAAACACGACCATCATCTCCACCACCACCATCACCATCCGTACCATACGGTCATCACCATCCCATTATCACCGCTGTCACCGTTAATCACCGTAATGACCACCCATCCCATCATCATGACCATCATTACCCTTCCATTATAATGGGCCCACCTCACCCTTCCCTTCCCGCCCCTCCTGCAATGCTGCGTGTGAAGGCAGCAATATTCTCTTGCTCCGACGTCATCAAAGGGACACGAGGGAATCTTCATTATATAGTCCAAGAATGACCTCTCTCTCTCTCTCTCTCTCTCTCTCTCTCTCTCTCTCTCTCTCTCTCTCTCTCTCTCTCTCTCTCTCTCTCATGTGATCAGGTCACACACCCCCCTCACTCTTTTCTTTCCCATGGTGAGGCAAATCTAAACGCTGTTAGATCTTTCTGTTTTACCTGAGCTCCGTTTGTCATTAGTATGCACGGATGAGAAGCGTGATACGCTTAAACCACAGACAACACCAGGGTAAAAAAAGAGAGTTAAAAGTTATAGAAGAATGGTGAGAGGGAAAAAATCATAATTTATCGTATAATACAGGAAGAACAGACTGGACAGTTTATTCCGCGGAGGCAAGAGTGAATCTATCGCTTTCAATTCAGGGAAATAATTCATACGGCGGAAAAGAATAAAATGTTTGAACACCGGATGGGTTTCAGAGGTGAAGAACGAACACACACACACACACACACACACACACACACACGGCAGCAGGAGGAGGAGAGACGTTTCTTTCGTTTTCTTTTTCCTCCACAACAGGCAACACTAAAGCGACGAATGGAAACTTTTGCCAGGACCATCCCAGCGATGTGAACAAGATTCAGGTGGTGCGACACCGCTAAGAAAACTACTGTACTGTAGGAGTTAGCAAGAGTTAGAGAAATCCGGAGATGGTACGAGAAAGGTGGTCGAACTTGAGGTGACTTGTTAACGTGAAGGAAGTCACGAAAATTGAACTGATTTATTCGTACTGTGCAAAGACGACAGATGACATTGCAAATATAAACAGAAAGGCAATATATTCTCTTTATTCTGTTTATTTGTTTATGATTACCGCGTTGACCAATTTCTGTGAAAACGTCCTGGTGTTGTACAGGACCTTTCTAAAGGCTACTGCTCCCCATGGCCATGATGCTTACAGCAGCAGGGAAATGTAGATTTCTTTGAACTGAGACTGTACTTCCAGTGATACAGTCTGCTGGCGTCCTGACTATATCTCTTCTTTGTGTATAGATGACTGTTATAATTCTTTCTTGTATCTCCCTGATGATGTGATTATCACACGAAAGTGCACTTGGGAACTTTTAGTGTTTCATTTCCCCCTGGACTCGTAGGAATATATATGTATATATCTATATCCCTAGGGATAGGACAGAAAGGCTACTTCCCACGTATTCCCTGCGTATCGTAGCAGGCGACAAAAGGGAGGGCTGGAAATCCTCCCCTCCAGGTTTTACTTTTCCAAAAGAAGGAACAAAGAAAGGGGCCAAGTGAGGATTTTACCCTAAAGGCTCAGTTCTCTGTTCTTGACGCTACCTAGCTGACGCGGAAAATTGCGAATATATATATATATATATATATATATATATATATATATATATATATATATATATATATATATATTCCTATCAGTCCACGGGGAAAATTAAACACGATTAGTTCCCAAGTGCACTTTCGTGTAATAATCACATCATCAGGGGAGACACAAGAGAGAAATATAAGTCTGTTGATATACATCGAAGAGACGAAGCTAGGACGCCATTTGGTAAACATTTGAGTGCATATATACAGATATATCATAATGAACAGTGTCACTACAACAATATACCCTCAGTGTTCGAAACTGAGGACATTAATTAAGCTGTTGTCCCTATGCTCCTAAAAACCACACTGGGCCACAGTGAGACCGTAGCTGAATTTCCCCTTATAAACCACAGTGTGTCAGACCAATTGGAACCAGGTGAGAGCCACACATTCCGCAGCGAACAGGGGCGGCGGCACACGCCGCTCGGTGTGGTGGGTGGCACGATGTGGGTGGCACATCGACGGTACACCACATGGTGTGGTGGGTGGCACGTTGTGGGTGGCACATCGACGGTACACCACATGGTGTGGTGGGCGGCAATGGTCATAGAAGGGTGTGCCCTGTAGGGCGACATGTTGAGTGATACAGTGTTTTGCGCACGAGATGAGCTGTTTGTTGGCATTACACACCCTGGCTGATGCGTGAAGACACACATACAAAGATATGCTCTCACAAACACACTCATGATGCACATACATACATACAGGCGCATAATCATGAAGGCAGAAACATGCCAACGCAATTACATGCGGATAAAGACACAGACACACTCCTGTCGTACACACAGACCCACGATCATCCATGCACAGTGACGCAAGGTGAGGGGCACAAACGATGCTGCCCATTTGAGATCTCTGAGCCTGTCTGTGCATGGAGGATTAAGTTTTTGTACAGCAGCAGCAGCAGCATGCAACACCTGAGAGCGAGACACCAAGATATTACGGATAGGAGACGTAGTCAATGGGTTTTTCATCAATTTTCAGTTTAGTTGATACACTCTTACCATCACCCATTCGTCTGTTGAACAACAATTTAGGATAGTGTCAAATGCTTTCTGGCAGTTCAAATGTAGAAATCGACCCAGGCTTCTCTTGGCTGAATCGAGCTCGCTCAGTAACAAAATATGATCTAAGAGGTTCAGTACCCATTACTTCCATAACCTGAGTCATTTAGGTTTATTCTCCCCTCTAGAAAGCTATGCATTTCTTTTATGATCATCTTTTTCATTACCCTACAGACCACACTCTGTAGTTCACCGCGTCTTCCTGTTTTCTTTTTGGTAAAGACAAGTATGAAGTTAGTCCTTTTCCACTCCCTTGGCACTGTACCTTTCTCCAGCGATATTTTGAACAGCTGTTAAAGTGGTTTGTCATATAAAACTGCACATATCGTAAGTATGTATGGAATCGATTTCATCCAGACCATATGCAGTATATAGACCAAGACCATTTAATATTCTGTTTGTCTCTTCTAAACCATTGTTTTCCAAGACCTCTTCCCGATTCTGTGTCGCTGGTGTTGCAGTCACAGTGTTTGCCACAGTGGATAAACTTTTGAACTTGCTACTTATATAGTCTCACATCGTCCTCAATGAATCTTCCCTTGGCCTTATTAGCTGTCCTTCAGCTGAGAATTTATTCCTGTTGAACTTATGGAAAAGGTTAGATTATTTCTCTGTTCCTTCATTCTTATCCTGCTACACTCGTTCCTTGTTCCCTTATACCTTACATACTATGCTATAGATGGCGGTGGTGCTTCATTACACATAGACCATCTCGGATGTCCCTTTATTTTTTGACATCTTACACTCAACTTTCTATAATTAAGGCTGTTACCCATGTTCCTTCTCCTACTGTTATCTCGCGAAGCTTTCCTTCACAATGCCTTGGTTCCTGGTTATTCATCTCGAAATCCTAGTTCATTTAACCATAGAACAGAAATTGTTAATTTCTGCAGAGAATAATCTATGGGCATCAGTTCTTGGAGTCACTGGCATATTATCAAAGGTAATCAATAACTTTCTTGGACGAAGTAAAATGCCTTTAACTTAAGCGTTACCATAAGGTCTCCTTCAACCTCTATCCACGTAGGTATTGCGAAATGCCTTAACTTTTCAACATTACGTTGTCTTCGACAACAAAATACAAATCAGTCATCTTCACTCGTTTCCACTCAACAGTTTTCCTTTTTTTCCCTCCGTCGTTTACGGCTCCTTGATCTCCGGTTTAAATCAGAGAGGAGGAGAGTTTTTAGTGCCTTTCCTTTCTAATAAGACTTGTCTCCTCCTTCCAGGATCCTGTTTCTTCTTCTGGTTTGGTCGCATCTCATCGTGGGACGCGTCTCTTATTGAGGATGTGGAAGGATGTGTGTTTCGTTCTTTCTGGCAAACTCTCGTATTCGACTTTCACATTAAAGTGATATATTCTAAATAATTTCTGTCTTAGATGAACTTAAAATCAAACCGTAAATTTAGTATGAAGTTGATATGCAGAACTTTTATATTTTCAACGTGTTCTAGAATATTCTATACTCTGAAATGGTGACCAGTTGACATAGAATATACAAATTATAGTGACCCTAACAGAATGGATGGCTTCATAGCAAGAACTATATGCTATAAAACGAAAGACATGGAATTACTCGTTACAAAGTCCTTCACGGACCAACTGACAACATAGTTTTCAGCTCCTCTCTCTCTCTTTATATATATATATATATATATATATATATATATATATATATATATATATATATATATATATATATATATATATATATATCCCTGTGGATAGGGGATTAAGAATACTTCCCACGTATTCCCTGCGTGTCGTAGAAGGCGACTAAAAGGGGAGGGAGCGGGGGGCTGGAAATCCTCCCCTCTCGTTTTTTTTTTTAATTTTCCAAAAGAAGGAACAGAGTGGGGCCAGGTGAGGATATTCCAAAAAAGGCCCAGTCCTCTGTTCTTAACGCTACCTCGCTAACGCGGGAAATGGCGAATAGTTTAAAAGAAAGAAAGAAATATATATATATACACACGAAGAGACGTAGCTAGGACGCCATTTGGTAAGCAAATGGCGTCCTAGCCACGTCTCTTCGTCGTATATCAACTCGCTGTTATATTTCTCTCGAGCGTCTCCGCTGATGTGATTATTACACGATAGTGCACTTGGGAACTTATTGTGTTTCATTTTTCCCGTTAACTCTTAGGAATGTGTGTGTGTGTGTGTGTGTGTGTGTGTGTGTGTGTGTGTGTGTGTGTGTTGCATCCCCGAACCCGCTGGCTGTCACCTCTTCCAAGCGCTTGCCGCTTCCATCAGGCCTCAGGAACTGGTGTTGTTTTTCATCTGGGTTGTTGACGGAAGCAAAATTTCTTGAAAGGTTGTTGTTAACCTCCCTGTGTCTGGCGCAGGAACTGGCAGAACCCTTATAACACACAGGGCATGGCCGGCTGGCTATTCCACGCTACATGCAGTGACATTCAGGGTAGATGAGGGACTACAAGGATGTGTGTGGGTCAAGACGAGTGCTGAGGAGTAGTGAGACTGCGACAGAAAGTGGGAAATCACTCCGGGGATTTCTGACAGCTTGGAGGTGGGACTAATATAGGCTGTAGCCTGGTCCAGTATGACTGAAGCCTGTCTCTCTCTCTCTCTCTCTCTCTCTCTCTCTCTCTCTCTCTCTCTCTCTCTCTCCACTATGGGTTTGTCCCAGCTGATATGTGTGTGGGTTAACGAAGGAATGAGTCTTGGTGAGCTATATGCCATGTTGTCGACCCAAGCGCTGACTGTAAAGATTTAAGTTGGGCGTAATTCTTTTTGCCTGAGGAGCCCCCGTCGTGCTCCTGGCAGAATTTCATTCACGAATGACGGTAAGGTCTTAGGAATAGCGAACTAGAGTGTACTGTGAGATGTCAGTACTGTCCATGGTGATAGGACAATACATCGGTTTATCATTTGGACTCGTCTACACGGAGGTCTAGCTAGCGTCCTCCTACGGATTTATTTCAGTATATCGTCATATTTCCTCGTTCTATCATTGGCGAAGGATGGTGAGGCCCTCAGGTAGTAAGTTACTCTCCGTAAGGATAAAAATTTGGTAAGGAGACAGAAGGTCATGTTCCCATCTGTAGGACTGACTCTTCATTCCATCCTTCTTAGGTATTCCACAGCTTTCGTGCTCCTCAAGATTCTGAAAGGATGATAGAAGATCACCTGAAGCGCAAGGTCTCCACAACTACAACGATAGGTCGGCTGAGGCTCCACAACTACAACGATAGGTCGGCTGAGGCTCCACAATAGCTATGAGAGATGGCATCCTTCCTGCTGCTCATGGAATGGGGGTGGGGAAGGTGGGAGGAATACTCGACCCATGCCTGCACCATTTGTCTTGTGATAGAAGCAGACGTCTTCATTGAAGGAAACTGCGAGGCAAGCAGCGAGGGGAGTATCAATTGGCCCAATGTTTACTCTTGAGTCAGACGGGCATCTTATCTCGCCGAGAACATTGGGTCTTTAAGATGAGTGGGCGAGCAGAGCAGAGGGCCCCAGAGTGTAACAGTCGAGGGGGAGTTACTTAGGTTGATATGTTTAACACAAGAGTTGATCATTCGTGAACCGTTCAGCACCCCAAGACCTTGCAGACTTCAGTTGTTCACAGAGAACTAATTCTTTTAGACTACCCAGGACAGGCTTGGCCAGCGTGGGTCGGATGAAGAAGGCTTGCGTTGAGCGACGGATGCAAAGAGCTACGCTATGCTTACGCAAAATGATAGTTGCTTGGTGAACGTACACACCCATAGTGTTACTTACGGTCCGCTGACTATTGAACAAGAGACAATAAACAATTTCTTTCCAGGAATCGTACGTGATGTGCCTGTTATTAGTTCTCATCCAGGTGCGGAACAATATTTTTTGTCTTCCAGCAGATTCGCCAGAGGTCAAATCCATTTTCAAGACCTGCGTGTGGCAGATCCAGACAGAGACTGGAGTACAACACACCCGCACAACATCCCTCAAAGACTCATGGACCAATTTATTGGCACTGCCGTTTGACTCCCATTACTCATGGGACTATGGCCTTCCTGGCCCACGTCATTTCAGGCTATAATCGTCTCTCCGTCCGGGAAATAAGGAGCGTTTGATGTGCCTGCCCGCTGAGCCGGAGACGTGAATGACACCTGGCGAGCGTCTTTGATGCCCCACCTCCCTTTCCCCTCCCTCCCCCCAACACGTCCCGGATATGAGCTCATGATTAATTTTGCTTGAGCACCTCCACCGCTTGGGCTTCTTTACCGCTTGAGGATCCAGGATCAAATTTGATATTCTGCAGGACTTACCTGCAGGGGGGAGACCTCGAAATGTTTTGCCTCCACTCGCACCGGGTCCACAAGACGCACGCATCCCTGGTAAAAAAAAAATATTAATCTTATTAACCGTCTCTGACGCAGACTGTGACGCAGTCTGTGACGCGGATCTTTTCAGGAGGATATACTTTCTTGCAAATGAGTCAGCCGTAGGATTATTTAAAGATTTTCTGAATCGTTTTCTTTCATCTATTCGACCGTGAATGGGGCGGGAGGTTGCCAGAGACTGAGTGACAAGTAACGGGACAAAGGAGTGTGTGTGGGAGTAGGGCGCGAGTCACTCAGTGTACTTTTTATTACGTATATTTTTTTCAAACGTGAGATGAAAGAGCTGCTTCCTTTATCCTCCCTGGCCTTTTAGGCAACTGTTATGACAGCAAACACTGATATCAACCTACTTAGAGCGGGGTCTAATTTTGTACTGTCATTGGGAGTTTTCCCTGGATGTAGTTACGAGGTAGGAAAGCCATCACGATAGATTTCCACTGGCTTTACATTTATGAAGGAAAACTTCATAGTGTGTGCTGTGAAATACGTCATGATACGTGAAAGGAAGACGAAATACGCACGTCTTAAGACTGTGTCAGTCACGTCCTTCATCCCAGCTTGATATTTTTCATTGGCATCGGTGAAGACGGTGACGTACACAGTATACGTGATGTCGACGGTGACGTACACAGTATACGTGATGTCGACGGTGACGTACACAGTATACGTGATGTCGACGGTGACGTACACAGTATACGTGATGTCGACGGTGACGTACACAGTATACGTGTTGTCGACGGTGACGTACACAGTATACGTGATGTCGACGGTGACGTACACAGTATACGTGATGTCGACGGTGACGTACACAGTATACGTGATGTCGACGGTGACGTACACAGTATACGTGATGTCGACGGTGACGTACACAGTATACGTGATGTCGACGGTGACGTACACAGTATACGTGATGTCGACGGTGACGTACACAGTATACGTGATGTCGACGGTGACGTACACAGTATACGTGATGTCGACGGTGACGTACACAGTATACGTGATGTCGACGGTGACGTACACAGTATACGTGATGTCGACGGTGACGTACACAGTATACGTGTTGTCGATTTTGTGAAATCGCTGGAATTGCGGTTCTCGACCCATGACGGATGACGATCTCACTCAGGACACGACCTGTACAGAACATTTCGGAGACGATCCTTGGTTACCCTGCTTCATTCAAATATCGTGATGTGGGCTTGCCAACCACCTCATGAGGAGGCTATGTGAACGTGCTACGTCAGAGCCACGTCAAGAAGTCATGTCTGTTTCAGCCATGAACTACCAGAGGGTCAGATGGTGAAGGCCAGAACCTAGTAACAGACGGGTTATGAGCTACAGACGAGTCATAAGACCTTAAAGAGAAGTAAAAGTCAAACGTGAGCTTTGCTTGGATGAGGGCGAAGGCTGGGTCAATAACCATTCATTTTCCCCATAAACATCACAACCTAAACTAGACTACATCCTCCTCACAGCGGCCTAGGAAGGAATGGAAGAATTGAGAAATCAGTCAAGGGTAATCCCGTCAAATTATTATCATTATTATCATCATTGTTATTATTATTATTATTATTATTATTATTATTATTATTATTATTATTATTACTATTATCATTATCATTATTCTTATTATTATTATTATCATTATTATTATTATTATTATTATTATTATTATTATTATTATTATCGTTATTATTATTATTATTATTATTATTATTATTATTATCATTATTATTAAAGTTATTATTATTACTATTATCATTATCATTATCATTATTATTATTATCATCAGTATCATTATCATTACTATCATTATTATCATAATTATTATTATCATTAGATAACAAGGCTCCTGAACCTTCGAGGCTATATTTCACGTAAGAACATGTCCTGCTCTTGCCAGCCTCAAGCGAGGGAGGAAGGGAGTGGTGGTGATGAGGGAGGGTGTACACCGGTGGCCAGGAGGGGAAGGCGTGGTGGTGTTGAGGGAAAGTGTGGTACACGTCCGTAGAGCGGGCAGAAGGGGCCGACTTTGCCAGTATACCATATAAAGAGGAACATAACCTGAATTGTGAGGAAAGAGAAAATGAATTCCAATTCTTTAAAGTCGCCCAAAAACCGAATTGGGCAAGACAAATGAGTCTCTTATTTCAGTGGCTCTTCACAGGCATCAGGCCAATTGTTTAACGTCAGCAGTAAACTAGACTTAGACGACATGATTGGTGTGAGGTCATGGCATCAGGGAAAAAGCTCCTTCTAATGGGAAGATAACACAGCATACTAACCTCCTTTACCGGTATGAGCTCACGACTTAGTAAGTTCCTCCTGTTGGGAGATCTTACAGCTCAGGAGGCTCCTCCAGTGGCGGAAGCTCAAAGCATACAAAGACCCTTAACTAGTGTGAGCTGAAGGCCAGACAACAAGTAACGTGAGATCATAAAAACGTAATAAGTAAAGATGAAATCACGTAAATCATCAGGTCACATTGAGTCTTAACTCAACCTTTGTGTCTGGGTTAGATAACAGACGTTAAGTAAGCTTCTGTAAGACGTAGTTTTTCTCGTGAATTTCGTTATGTGAGTGACTTTCATTCTTGAGATAAACGTCATTGGATTCAGAACCTTTGATAGGCGTCTCCTGACGATTACATATGGGGTATAAGAACAGACAAAGAGGGGTTATCAGTGCTGAAATCGGGCACCGCCACCAAACGCTTTAAGATTTAATTCTTCTATAGTGATAACTTTATTATATCACTTCGAATCTTATATCCAACCTTGAATGTCCTCACTACATTGTTTTTCATCTGGTGTTATGTTAAAAATAGTCTTACTAGCGATGTTAATCACCTTGCTATTGCTTGTAGACATGTTTCCACCAAGCGAGCATGCTCACTCTTGCCAACGCTGGTGTCTGAAAGATATACTTGTATTTATTAGCTAAATGACCAGAAGGAGGACGAGGAACTACGTCGTGGTGTATCTAGTATCTGTGGTCCACACCTCTCTTTAAGTTCGATATGATTCTAAATTGTTTTCTCTTTTGACTCTGATTTTGAATTGATTCTCGTAATTCGAACATTTGACCAAAAACTGAATCTGCAGTCAACACTATAATGTTCAAGAAAAAGAATAACGCATAAGATCAAAGTACATTTTTTATTACATTGATATATGAAGTAAGATATTCTAGTGTAATTGGGTAAGTAAAATGTGATAAGATCATGTAAAGTGATGTAAGATAATCACTGACATAATTATAGATTTGAAAACTAGTTTTTGTAAAGTGTTTATTCTTCTTGTTTATTGTCTATGATTCTTACACTTCATTCAAATGCTTAATAATCTTTTTTCTATTCTCACTTGAGCTCAACAGTGAAAGCAATATGTTTCCATCCCATGGATCAGATTATGTATGTGCTTGAATCATCTTATTTGGCTTTGTAGTTTATGCTTCGGTTGAGGGAGCCTGGCTGAGACGGTCTAACAGCAGCTTTACTTAGGCATTTGATATTTGATACACATTAATAAAGGATTTCCTCTCACCTGTGTTTAGAAAAAACGTTTACACATCTGCTTTCCTCACGTTCCCTTCTCTCATAGTTCTCCTCACACCTGTAATCACCTCTCCAAACCCTGTTATCTCACCCATTCAATCCGACTGAGTGTACAACGTCAACTAGTGAAACCTCTGCCTTTCTGTCCAAACATGTTTATTACTCTAAATCCTCCATCTTCATATATGCTTATTGCTTAATTCTTAATGTATTCACGTCCACGTAATGCGCGTCCTTTTCCTTGGTTATCTTCTAAACACACACACACACACACAGACACACGTCCAGAACACATCACCACTACGAACACACACACACACACACAGACACACGTCCAGAAGACATCACCACTACGAACACACACACACACACACAGACACACGTCCAGAACACATCACCACTACGAACACACACACACACACACACACACACACGTCCAGAAGACATCACCACTACGAACACACACACACACACAGACACACGTCCAGAACACATCACCACTACGAACACACACACACACACACACACAGACACACGTCCAGAAGACATCACCACTACGAACACACACACACACACACACAGACACACGTCCAGAACACATCACCACTACGAACACACACACACACACACACACACACACACACACACACACACACACACGTCCAGAACACATCACCACTACGAACACACACACACACACACACAGACACACACGTCCAGAACACATCACCACTACGAACACACATACACACACACAGACACACACGTCCAGAACACATCACCACTACGAACAAACACACACACACACACACACACACACACACACGTCCAGAACACATCACCACTACGAACACACACACACACACACAGACACACACGTCCAGAACACATCACCACTACGAACACACACACACACACACACACACACACACACACACACACACACACACACAAAAGTCCAGAACACATCACCACTACGAACACACACACACGCACACACACACAAGTCCAGAACACATCACCACTACGAACACACACACACACACGCACACACACACACAAGTCCAGAACACATCACCACTACGAACACCTCTCCTGACGTTTCCTTGTTCCTCCTAGCCATCCATATGGTCATCATGACCTTGTCCTACCAAGGGTACACCACCCTCTCACTCACCGACAGGACACAGATCACCCGGCAAGGGGCGACGCTGCGCCTGCTCGAGTCGACACCACTTTAAAGTAGTCGTGTAGTTCACTTGCTTAGAGAGAGAGAGAGAGAGAGAGAGAGAGAGAGAGAGAGACTAGGACTTTTAACTGCATCGATTGATTGGTCTCCCACACTAGATTACCCCCCCGATACATCCCTGTTGGAAATCATTTCTGGCCAATGGCTGCAGTGTATATATGGTTTACGTTTTTCTCTTGTCTAATCACTAGTTACCAGAATCATTGTTAATGGGCTGTACCTTGAGGAAAAAAAGAAAGGAAGGGAAGTTGCTATACCTTGAGGAAAAAAAGAAAGGAAGGGAAGTTGCTATACCTTGAGGAAAGAAAGAAGGGGAGGTTGACAAAGATGAAGAAAAAGAAAAAAGAAACTCAAAAACAGAGTTAGTGAACATTGGAATAGGTTGTCTCTTGCTACAATGAATAACAAGACAAGAGAATCATTCAGAATTCCCTGATCACTTCCAGCTGACGAAGATGGTACAGCCTGTGCTCCTTCAGCAGATAACCTCGTTACAAGGCCATTAGGTCTTTTGTTCGTTGCTCTTTCTGTCTGTTATATGTGTTTCTCTCTCTCTCTCTCTCTCTATCTCTCTCTCTCTCTCTCTCTCTCTCTCTCTCTCTCTCTCTCTCTCTCTCTCTCTCTCTCTCCCCCCCCCTCGTTTTCAAGTTGTCAAATACGTATTTTGACTGAAATGGGAAAGAGGCTTGAGTAGGAAGGATTGTGGGAAAGGGAAAATAAAAGATGAGACGGTGAGAGAGCGGTATATGATGTGGAGAGAGAGAGAGAGAGAGAGAGAGAGAGAGAGAGAGAGAGAGAGAGAGAGAGAGAGAATGTCTTGTCTCGGGCTTTTGAACTCCCTCAAGTTTCACTGTTCAGCAGCAGCTTCACTTACCAGTCTAGTGGAGGAGTCTCGCGACCCGTCCTGGGGAATCCCGACTAGACGGCGTAAGAAACACGAATTTATCCTCCCAAACTTTGCGGCCTCTCAAACTCCATTTCCTCATGGATTCTCCTGGGGAGCCGGGCAGGGAGGGCCGGGATCTGACGCAGGGTTACTACTGCCGCTCGGGGAAACCTTGTAGGGCTGGGGAGAGAGAGAGAGAGAGAGAGAGAGAGAGAGAGAGAGAGAGAGAGAGAGAGAGAGAGAGAGAGAGAGAGAGGGAGGAAGTGAGTGGTTTAGGACTTTCTTTTTTTTAGATTTTGGAGAGAGAGAGAGAGAGAGAGAGAGAGAGAGAGAGAGAGAGAGAGAGAGAGAGAGAGAGAGAGAAGGGGGCGGGAGAAAGTGGGAAGCAGAAAGAAAACGAGGGAGAGAGCGATGAAATGATAAAAAAAAAAAACATGGAGTAAGACTCGAGGATCTGGCTATTATGATGTCTCCTCCTCCTTTCCTCGAACAGCTAAGTTGTGGAATTCTGTTTTTTCCATTGTATTTCCCTTTTTTGTATAACCTTTCTTCCTCTTGCAGTCAGGTCTACAAACACCTGCCGAGACCTGATTAAATTCTACCTTCTTATCCTTTTCCTCTTTCTTCTCTCACTGAAGATGGCCTTTTGACTGCGCCATGTTTTGCCTGAGCCGTGTTGGTCACATAAAAGAAAAAAGATTATCTCAAGAAAATTATATTTCTAAGCCATGAGTAGATGATGATTTGTGTTGTAGATGCACGACGCTTTAACGTGTTGTACCAGAGTAGAAAAATACCTTTCATCTGGCTAGTAGTGTGTATATGTTTGGGAGATTCTGTGTATAGACATTGCGTTGTTTTTATATATATTGTGATCGTTTTTTCGTTGCTTTAATTGGGCAGTTATACGTCGTTGTGTCCTCTAACCAAAGTGGTTTATTATGAAGCTTTGAACACTGTTAGCATTTGGCTTGCAGTTGCGATACGCTATATAGATACATGCAACATAGTCAAACAGAAGCATGCAAACATGTTGCATATCATTATGACGCGTGCATTAGCATATCATTGTACGAGGTCATTTCGCAGCTTGGGAGTGTGTTTTGCAGTAGATTAAATCAATTTGTAAACATTCTCTTCATATTCATTGCTTGTATTCGTTGCTTACTTAGCTTTGGGTAAGTAAAGAGTATTACACTTAAGTCTTTCTCCTCATTTTTACGTTTCGTATTTCCAGAGAATTTATATTTCCATGTAAATAGTGATTATTTATCCTGTTTTTTTTACATAACTCCAATTGGCTGAAACGAATGAATAAGGCGCCTCAGATATTCTTTCGTAACCTTGAAAAGCATAGCCAAGTATAACCAAACCCAAACTAACCTAATATTACCTAACCTAGCCTAACCTAATCTTGAAAAACTTAGCCAGTTGTAACCAAACCCAAACTAACATAATTTTACCTAACCTAACCTAACCTAACTTAACCTTGAAAAACTTAGCCAAGTATAACCAAGCCCAAACTAACCTAGGGTTACCTAATCTAACCAAACCAAACTAAACCAAGCCAAACCTAGCATACTCTAAGCTAACCCACCCTAACCAAACCTAGCCTAGCCTAGCCAAACCTAACCTAACCTAACCCAAGCGTACCTAGTATAATCTAAGCTAACCCACCCTAACCTAACTTAACATCACCTAACCTAACCTAACTTAATTATAACGAACTTCAAGTAGAATAACCTAAATTCAAAACATTTATGGAAGAGAATACCATAAAAACTTTATCTTGTCTCCTTTTCACCTCTGTCTACATTTCTCCGTGTCCCTCCTTACTGCCATATGTTGTACGTGTTCCACCCTGCCTCCTACCCTGTAGATCTTCCCCTCACCCTCTTCGTTTGATAACCTGTCTATGCTTTGTCTTTCTTATCTCCTCCGCCTCCTCCTCTTTTTCTTTTTCTCAAATCTATCTCTTTCCCTAGTTTAATGTCTCTATCTTTCTCTTCTTTGATAACCTATCTCTTATCTCCCTTTCATCCTTATCCTACTAATCATTCCCTTTTCTTCCTTTTGTCTGCCTTATCTCACTTGCTTTCACTTCTAATATACTCTCGTTGTTATTTCTATATCTAATCTTCTTCCCCTTCCGTTTATCGTCCTTTCATGCTCTTATCCATCTCTCCTATCTTTCATTCCATTTTCTAATTGCCTCTCCTTCCTTTGTTTTATCTGCTCTTGTCTCAGTCTTCATCTTGGGTTTGTTGTATTTTTACGTTCCCATCTCCCACGTTCTCCATACTGTCGACCACCATCATCACTTAATACCGTCTCACTATCTTCTCTTTCATGTTTCCCATTCTCCTATCCCCCTCCTCTTTATTCCCACTCCTTCAAAACTTTCCCTTTTCTTATCATCGTCCATCTCCCCTCTTCCTCCTCATTTCCATATTACATTCATTTTTCTGCTTACCTTTGCCTTACTTCCAATTCGTCGCTCCTTCATTCAAGAGCTACCTTGTATCTTTGTGTCAATGGGTTCTTGATTATAAGGTATTATGGAGTGACCTGTTGCTCGCACAACACGGAAGTCTGTAAATGATATATGATTTATCCTGTTGCCGGGATATATAAAGGTTTGACTTTAAGTGACTGGAGAAAACGATTCCACAATTTTTTTTTACTTTTTTTTTCTTTTTCTGCAAGATTGCGAGTAAATATTTTATACAAATAAGCGTAAAAGAATGTCGTTCTTTGAGTCTCGACCCCGAGAAGTTTGTCGAGTTTGATGTAAATATGCGTAAACGAATGTGATTGACAACTTTTCTCAGAAGGTTGTGAAGGAAATGTTAAGTGCAAAGAATCTGTTAAACACTCCTTTGTTTTCCTTTGTGTCCTGCGAGGTTAGATTGTTCAATTATCATGTGTATGTGAAGCGAGGTGGAGGGTAGTGTGGAGGTGGAAGGTCGTGTGGAGGTGGAGGGTAGTGTGGAGGTGGAAGGTCGATTCGAAGTGGAGACTCATGTGGAGATGGAGGGTCGTGTGGAGGAGGAATGTCATGTGGAGGTAGGGGGTCGTGTTGAGGTAGAGGGCTGCGTGGAGTTGGAGGGGTTGTGTGGAGATGGAGGGCCAAGTGGGGGCGGAGGATCTTGTGGAGGTGGTAGATCGTGTGGAAGTGGAGGGTTATGTGGAGGCAGACGCTCTTATGGTATTGGGCGGGGGGAGGTCATATGGAGGTGGAGGGTCATGTGTTATGAAGCATTCGATTTGTCCAATAAAATTAAGAAATTGAGCAAACATTATGCACGAAACCTCGTTCGTAATTACTTTTTTCTTTATAAATAAAAACGTATCATACACATTCAAAGTTCAGGGAAATAATCAAGCTATTAGGATATACAAGAGAAGTAATCACAAGGGAAAAAAATTAAGCAACAGCGGCATGAAGATATAACCAAGCAAGTTTTGTAAGTAGGAAGAAGAGATATCCTCGCCTAACTACCATAAGATAGCATCAAAAGCAAGGGAAGAAATCAACCTAGCAAACCAGTAATCAAACAAGCATATCAGGCAACTGACCGACGACCAAGGCAAATAATCAAACAAGCAAGAAATCAACCAAGGATGGCCATTAATCAACCTATTACGATGAAAAGTTATAGTACTCAAGCAGCGGGATGAACAAGCATCAAGGAGCTGGCGATAAACGAGAAAGTTTAGGAAGACCCCGAAGGCATGGCGTTCCTGAGTCAAGCTTGTCAAATGTTAACATCACAGATCTAATCCTGGGATGTACGTACATGAGTACAAGAACATGAGTGAATTCTTGATGTCGGGACAGATTGGGGAAAAGAAAAAAACATATTGTCTTGCATAGTTTTACAAGCAATACCGTAGGGACAAGGCTGCCCTGGGGAGAGGAACCTGAGGAGTGATGAAAGAGGGAGAGGCAAGCAACGAAAAGAAGGGTCAGTTGGGGTGAGGAGGAAGAGATGGAAAACGTGAGTATAGAGAGAGAGGAAAGATAGGAAAGACGAAATGGTTGATAGAAGGAACTGACAACCCAGGTGGTAAAAACTGAAGAAATAGATAGATTGGGAAGAGTGGGATGACTAAGTTAAGAGGAGGTCGGGAAGATGAGGAGGAGGAGGAGGATGTAGGTAGGTAAGGTAAGAGACGGGTGGGAGTCGACGGTGAGTGAGGTGGTAAGTGGGTAGGGAAGGAAGCAGGCCTGAGAAGGGGACATGGATGCTAACTTTAGCAGGAAGTCCAACAACTAGTGATAACTGGACCAGGGGGAAGAGAAGAGAAGCAGAGGAATTGGGGAGTAAAGATAAAATGTAGCGAGGGTGGGTCTGGTGAGAGACTAAAGGGAGACGAGAATGGAAGGGGCCGGTATCTGAGTCTGAGGGAGACAGAGAAAAGGAACGGGTGAATAGCGATCTAGAACAACTTTCTCCACCTCCCCCCCAAAAAAGTGAATCCAGGAACTGTAGGTTTAGAGACGTGAATGGGGCATTTGCTTAGTGAATGGCTAAGTAGCTGTGGGATGATGAGGGCTAAAGTTTGAGTGTGAATAATAAGTTAAATTGCGCAGGAAAGGTTAGCAGACTTTAATGTACTTTACAACGGGTTGGTAACGTAATTAATTACTCTCCCAGAAATGTGGTTTTACATATTTTTTTCAGTGTATCTTACCTGTAAATGACCACAGAGTAGTCACTTCCATAAACAAAATATGAGACTCAGTTTCACAATAAAGTTTCGAAAATATAGAATTGATAGTAAAACGTTTCAGCTCAGACTAACAGGACTGAAAAACAGGATTCTGTCTTTCTTGGTAAATGCAATTCCTTTGGTTCATACCTCAATTTCTGTGGTTCATACCTTACTTCCTGTGGTTCATACCTCAATTCCTGTGGTTCGTACCTTACTTCCTGTGGTTCATACCTCAATTTCTGTGGTTCATACCTTACTTCCTGTGGTTCATACCTCAATTCCTGTGGTTCATACCTTACTTCCTGTGGTTCATACCTCAATTCCTTTGGTTCATACCTTACTTCCTGTGGTTCATACCTCAATTCCTTTGGTTCATACCTTACTTCCTGTGGTTCATACCTCACTTCCTTTGGTTCGTACCTTACTTCCTGTGGTTCATACCGTACTTTTCATTCAGTGTATAAAAAAGAATTTTTTGTTCAAATTAGATTTTTTTTTTTAAATCACTGTTCTTTCTCGGTTTGTTCGTGTCTCGTTTGTATTCATCTTAGAGGCGATGTCCATAAACCGAATAAAGATGATACCTTATGTATCACAGTCTCAGTCTTCAATTAAATTTGGATATCTAATTTTAAAAACACACTTTCCTATCTATTTTCTTCTGCATGGGTTAGGTAAGAGTTTTATTCAGAACTTGAATCAGGGCACATCCAGCCTCATCCCCACCAATTAGTGTTCTTGCCTGCAAGCTAGAACCTGACTAGCTGCTGGTAATCATGGCCATATTCCCTCGGTTTTCGTTCGCAGATATTTTGTAGTGAGTCAGCTCAGGGAAGAGATGGTTTTTCGCTCCCTCTAATGGCATGTTTGTAATTAGTTTACAGACTCGTTTTAAAAACACGAGATGCTCAATGTCATGTTATGTGGGAGGAAAGAGGGTGTGTGTGTGTGTGTGTGTGTGTGTGTGTGTGTGTATTACCTCTTCCAGTACATAGGGAAAGAGGTTCATCTTTATGATGGCCAGCAATTTTTCATAACAAAGACTATTAGATCCTCCAGTACTGCCTATATTCATTTCAGCTATGCTTATCTTGTCTCATATTTTTTTTTCTACCTTCCCACACGTCCTCCCTGACACACTTGACTCGCTCGGTATCTTATCATGTGCTCCGGTTCGGTAACTTCCCTAGGTTGCAAAGAATCGTGTTGTGTGTTATCATCATCTCTGCCCCTATGGGATTTACATGAGGTTTAACCTGACTTCTCTAAACTCTCTTTTCCTCCTCTCTGATAGATCGAGGACTTTCCTCCATCCCTCCCAACCTCTTTGGTTCATATTTCAGCCATCGTCCTAGACACCCTCCGTTGGACATTATCCCGATGATTTACATATTTCTTCAAGGAAATGATCAAATCCCTAATGAGTGTTCTAGCTTGGCTCCATCATATATATATATATATCTCATTGTCTTACTTAACATCTGGTACTTGAAAACCATCTTGACGTTATTTAAGATATAATTTGCTTTTTTCATGATCCTCCCACGTGATTTTACAGTAATCAGTCTAACACAGAGTTAATCATAAGGTTCGTTTCGTAATTTGTTTCACCTCGTTGAGGAGCCACAGTCTGATCTCCACATTCCACTCCTACCTTCATAAACTTTCATTTGTTATTGATGAATCTCAATAGTTATTTTTCTGACCAAAGCTGCATTTTATAGTAGACCCCTTGCAACATGTTGCACTCTTATGCACTCCTTCACACTTAATTTATAATCTCCTGCATCATCAGCAAACTTGTTAAGATATGATTCAGTCTCTTCTGGCAAGTAATTTTGCTTAGGTCAAGTGTAGCAGTGGTCGCAATGTAATCATATTGAAGATGTTGAATCTAAATCTTCTGTTCTGTGTGAGATTACGACGCAGTCTCTCATAACATTTTCTTATTTTTTTTCTCTCTCTGAGCCATCCATCGACCTGTGCTCAACATGGCCCATACGTCCGCTCCTCGTCTGGTTTCCTTACCTGTTACTCCACATGTTTCTATCCATCATCATCACCCACTGTTGTCTCTTTTCTTTACACTTCTACTCTCTCAAACACTAGCCATATTTTTCACTTGTTCTTCCTTCCTCTGAATTCCTGAATTATTTTGTCCTAGGCTGTGTTTATCTTACCCCATCACTCATCCTATCATCTCATCATATCTCTTAAGATTCCCCTTTCCTGGCCCCCTTCTCTTCTGCTTTTTATTCCCCATTCCTCACTTTTTCATTCTTACCCTCCCATCCACCATCTCCCTATCCACTTAACCCCTTCATCACTAATTCTCCCTTCTCCATCCCTTCCCTCCTCTTCCCATAAACCATCACTGACCATCTTAAGTGATGGACACGTCTCTAACCTTCATGGTCCTCTTCTCTCACTCCATGAACCACTTGATGACTCCAGCATCGTGAGTGATGGACGCTGTGATTCACTCCTGTCCATCAGATTGTTCGTAAGGGACCCGTGAACGTGTCAGCCTTCCAGCACAGTGACGTATGCATCACCTCACGAACCCATATGAAATACGACGTGTGATTATAACTGTGTAATATATATATATGACCAGAATGGATATTCCCGTGATCGTGTTAAAGATAAACCAGTCAGAATATCGTTTAATTGATTGTTGCCGCTCGTGTACAGACGTCTCGTACCTTGACTCGTCGTGCTCATTGTATATCAGAAGTGAATCGTTCGCCTCGAGTCTGAGGCAAGAGAATATGCCGCTTTTCAACATATCCAGCAATGTTATTTACAGTAGCAGACCTTCTTGTAATTTTTACCTTTTTTTGTGTCTACCTTTTTTCCATATACCGTGTAAGACTTTACCATTCATTTACGTGTGTTTTCTCGTACAAAGCCTTAAGGTTGTAGATCACGGAACTTCACAGCTGCACCTTCCACCCTAAAAACCACACAAGTGGATATGTTTCAGTTTTTGTAACACGTTAGAAGTTTTCGTTGCACCTTGATGTTTACTTGATTACCATTGTTAGGAAACGTCAATCTGGTCATTACTTTGTGGTGCACGTGTGATGATTAGCGCGAGAGGCGAGGAGAAATATTGCAGTCAAACACACATAGATGGAGAAGGATTATCCCTTTGGGCACTACGGCATGATCGTAGAGGGAGGAAAGATACGACTTTTTCAACATGACGGTACGACCTTTGGAAGTAATGGTCCGGACTCTGGGCCAGTTCAAAGGCTCAAAGGTTGCCACGTTGTGGTCAAGGATCGTACCTTCGTGCTCAAGGCGTCGTGCTGCATTTCGCAAGGGTCTAATTGTCATGCTCTATATCGTCGTGATTGAGGGCACTACTGTCGTGCTCAAGGGTCGCACCGTCGTGCTCAAGGGTCGTACCGTCGTGCTCAAGGGTCGTACCGTCGTGCTCAAGGGTCGTACCGTCGTGCTCAAGGGTCGTACCGTCGTGCTCATGGGGCTACACTTGATCACCATCTCATCGTTGGATGACAAGTGATCGATCATAGCCTAACACCAAACAACATTCAGAAAATTGGTGTTCAGACCAACATACATGCTTGAAATGGACAGACCTCTCCTGTCGACCACTTAATGTTCTGTGGCTACAAGAGCTTGAGCCAAAGAAAGAAGGCCTAGTACTGCCACGAAGAGGAGGAAGAAACAAAGAGTCTTCATGTGCGTCCAGGGTGTTAGACGAATCATACATAAGATGAAGGAATGAGATCATGCCAAAACATTTAGCGATGTGGTATTTCAAAAATCACGCAACCACACACACACACACACACACACACACACACACACACACACACACACACACACACACACACACACATCGGATTTAATTTAGGAGTGTTTGCTTAACTTTACCATCTGAAAAGTGCGTTTTTTTTTTTTTTTTTTTTACCAATACCAACTATATCAGAGTTATGGCTAAGGGTTCATGAATAAAAATATATCAACTGCTACATCATGCATGAGTATTCCATTAACAACTCTTTGGTGAAATAGTTTTTCTTTTTTTTTTGAACTGAAATTGTAAAGACTGAATTTTTGATTACCATCCCGACCTCAGGCAGCATATATATATATATATATATATATATATATATATATATATATATATATATATATATATATATATATATACGTATGTATATAGGAGAGGAAACTGATTGGTTCCTAGTGAATGTCGGTTTGCGGCAGGGATGCGTGATGTCTCCATGGTTCTCTAATTTGTTTATGGATGGGTTAATTAGGGAGATGAATGCAAGAGTTTTGGAGAGAGGGACAAGTATGCAGTCTGTTGTAGATGAGAGGGCTTGGGAAGTGAGTCAGTTGTTCATTGATGATACAGCGCTGGTGGCTGATTCGGGTGAGACACTGCAGAAGTTGGTGATTGAATTTGATAAAATGTGTGAAAGAAGAAAGCTGAGAGTCAATGTGAATAAGAGCAAGGTTATTAGGTTAAGTAGGGTTGAGGGACAAGTTAATTGGGAGGTAAGTTTGAATGGAGAATAACTGGAGGAACTGAAGCGTTTTAGTCATCTGGGAGTGGATTTAGCAGCGGATGGAACCATGGAAGCAAGCGGAAGTGAGTCACAGGGGGGGGGAGGAGGCGAAGGTTCTAGGATCGTTGAAGAATATGTGGAAGGCGAGAACGTTATCTCGGAGAGTAATTATCCGTGGCATCCCAGTAATTATCCGTGGCATCCCAGTAATTATCTGTGGCACCCCAGTAATTATCCATGGTATCCCAGTGATTATCCGTGGCACCCTGGAGTTTATCCATGGCACCCCAGTAGTTATCCGTGTCATTCCATTAATTACCCGTGGTATCCCAGTAATTAACCGTGGTATCCCAGTAAATCATCCGTAGCACCCTGGTAATAATCCATTGCACCGCAGTAATTATCCGTAGCATCCCAGTAATTATCCGTGGCATCCCAGTAATTATCCGTGGCACCCCAGTAATTACCCGTGGCTACCCAGTAGTAATTATCCGTTGCACCCCAGTAATTATCCGTGGCACCCAGTAGTAATTATCTGTGGCACCCCAGTAGTAATTATCCGTGGCACCCCAGTAATTCTCGCAATCTTATAATGAATGTTTTAAAAGACTTAAAACAGTCTTGAACAATCCACACGTACAAGTTGGCACCATCGTTCTCGCGTCTTCCATTGGTCCGGCCAGGGCGAGATCGCTAATCGAGATCTAATTAGCGCGTGTGTCTGTTGTTTTGCCGCGCGCGGGAAAAGTTCAGTGTAAATAACAAGACTCGCTTCTCCAGTTTTGCCAAAGCGGCTCTCGTTTGCATGATGCAACGAAGGACTGCTGATTGCCCTCTGTTTGGATTTCCAAGTTTGTTCAGCAGTTTTCTGTGTACTGCATTTCCAAGCGAAGGATTTACTTTTCTCAGACACTCCTGATGGAAATATAAACAGGCACTTGGGCTCCACAACAGGTTTATGTCTCTTCTAGACTTTGCGCCAGTTGCTTCAGAAACATTATGTTAGCGTGGTCAAGGGCACGAATGGATTTAGAATTTTTTTTTTCCACGGAAAAATGCAAGTTGAGGAAAATAATGTAATACATATACCTTAAATTTTACACTTAAACGGGTGTTTGCGATTTACTCGCATGGTATCGCATATAGTCGATGTTAAGTTACACACACACACACACACACGTATATATATATATATATATATATATATATATATATATATATATATATATATATATATATATATATATATATTCCCTGGGGATAGGGGAGAAAGAATACTTCCCACGTATTCCCTGCGTGTCGTAGAAGGCGACTAAAAGGGAAGGGAGCGGGGGGCTGGAAATCCTCCCCTCTCGTTTTTTTTTTTTTTTTTTTAATCTTCCAAAAGAAGGAACAGAGAAGAGGTCCAGGTGAGGATATTCCCTCAAAGGCCCAGTCCTCTGTTCTTAACGCTACCTCGCTATCGCGGGAAATAGCGAATAGTATGAAAAAAAAAAAAAAAGAAAAAGAATATATATATATATATATATACATATATATATATATATATATATATATATATATATATATATATATATATATATATATATATATATACATATATATAATCTTTCATATCATTCGCCATTTCCCGCATTAGCGAGATAGCTTTAAGAAAAGAGGGCTAAGCCTTTGAGGGAATATCCTCACTTGGCCCCCTTCCCTGTTCCTGCTTTTGGAAAATTAAGAACGCGAGGGGAGGATTTGCAGCCCCGGCTCCCTCTCCTTTTAGTCGCCTTCTACGATAAGCATGGAATATGTGGGAAGTATTCTTTCTCCCTTATCCCCAGGGATGATCTATGTATGATGATGATGATGATCACGCTAGTCTGTGATGATAGTTATGAAGGTGAAATCGCCCTTCAGTAGGGGTTCCTACAATTTGATTTAACATGTAATTTTTCTATACATGTGGCACGACATGTTTCGTGGAGACAATCCACCTCATCAGGTGCTAGTACTTAACAAAGTTATTAAAATCTAGGTTCTTTCTTCAGCTCCTCCTGGCAACTATATGGTCGTGTTTCCTTTATCTGTGTTTCAGGGTAAGGAAACGTTGTGTGCGACAGAATGTACTGTGTGGTGTGGGATCCTCTCTCTGCTCTGGGCCCTCGACGCACATACAGACTTACTCAAAGGAGTGAAGGGGTCCTAGGTGTATGTGTCGCAATAGGAGTGTGTGTGTGTGTGTGTGTGTGTGTGTGTGTGTGTGTTAAGGGAAGCGAGTTTCTCACTCATGTTGTCCCATCTCTGAACCTTGTATTTGTATCATGTCTTTCCTCCTAAGTGGATGCACACATATATATCCCCAGCCTAAGACAATTACCCATTAATCAACCATCCCCAAAGGGAAGATGAACAGCTGGGATTGGCTGCGGACCGATTGTCGAGCCCAGGATTTGAACCCACTCGAGCCCATGCTTGAATAATGGTGTATCAATGTGTTCATGTGTGCATGTGTCTGTGTTATGTGTGTATTTATGTATTTCAGTATGTAGGTGTGTGCATATATTTGTATCATTGTTTGCGTGTCTACTGTTACTGTGTGTGAGTGTCGTGTGTTATTGTGTGCGAGTGTGAGTGCCAGCCACGTTTCGCACATACGTATTTTGGTTGCCTCTGTGGCATCATGAATGAGCCAGCGGCCTCAGCGGGAATACATTTCAATCAACCTTAATGACCTGTGAATTGCTGTACACAGACTTCACTGTATAAAGGTGTTTCAAGAATTTAGGTTTATAATGTGAGTGAACACCACACTTATGTTTCATTAATTTGAAACCATTTACTAATATTTATTTAAAGTTTCATCACTTGGTTTCATCTACAATGTACAAATATATTAGAGTATTTAATGTTAGGAAATGATTATTATTGTCTTATTTAATTCTATTGTTATTGTGTTCTATCTAAAGAACAAAAGAGGTTAAACTTTTCCCCCTAGAACCTATTTTTTTATTTGGAACAATAAGGGAGTTTTGCTCTGCTACCCAAGCATTGTACCCGTGAATCGTACCGTCTCGATCAGTGATCGTACCGTTCTCCCCCTGAATCGTACCGTCGTACCCAGTGATCGTACCACTGTGTTCATGAACTGGTACCGTCATGCTTATGAATTGTACCGTCGTGCTTACTGATGGTAACGTCGTGTCCATGAATCGTAGCGTCGTGTTCAGTGATCCCACACTTGCGTCCTTATGAATCGTAACGTTGTCCCAAATGGGGTTAACAATGCATCGTTCAAGCAGCTCCCATAGTCAGATGGTAACCTTGGTGCGGCAATGTTTGGGCAGATATATACTGCATTAGTGTCTCAAACAAAATTTGATGTTATATATATATATATATATATATATATATATATATATATATATATATATATATATATATATATATATATGTATATATATATATATATATATATATATATATATATATATATATACGAATATTATCAAAGACATCAACTAAATATTCTAAGAGGTTATCAACTGGAACTTTTGTGAACAGAGATGAAACATCAAAGCTAGCCAGTTTGAAATCAAAATCAACATTGACAAAATTATGCTTGTTAGCTAAATCTACGTTGTCCATGATATTAGAATTTGATATCTTACCCACTAATGGGCATGATAAAGAAACTAACCGCTTTGAAACTCACTGTGGGCCTTTGCTGGAAAATTTGGTTTAAGTGTTAGAAAAGTCCATACATATATGCCAATGAAGAGGACAAAGATGAAAGACTTTAAATGAGAGAATCATTATGTTTCAGCAAAAACTTAAGTTCTTTATTGAAATGAGAATCAACTGCTTCTAGGGGATTCTTACTGAGATTAAAGTATGTTGTGTCGTCACTCAAAAGATCATTCGTTCCATATGAATGATTACTTTTGTTCATAATCACAACTGCGTTAGCCTTATCTGCTTTAGTAATATGTATATCATTATCTTTTTTTGAATTGTTAATAGCTCTTATAAACCTTTTAGGGCAATAAGGATCCACTGGTTTTGACAAAAACTGGCATACACTAAACCTTTACAGATGGTGATTTCATCATTGGATAATTTACTGTACTTTTATGAATCACAGAAAGACTTTGTGATAACACAGTTGGCTTCCTTGTTAGAGCACACAAAACTTAATCGGTAGCTTATGATGCACGAAGAATGCCTGTCCAGTTGCATATTGGACAGGTTCATCAGAAGGGAAGGGTTTGTTTTCTTAGTCCAATTACTGTTTTCAAAGAGATGGTCCAACATACAGTTCAATTTCCTTTTTAAGTTTATTCTGTTCACCTCTTAATCTATTATAGCAGTAGTCCAACGTAAGGTTCTTCCATTGTGTCGGTAAAGCCATTTAAAAAGCACCTTTCTTTTCTCTTGAAATGCGAAAGGCATCCTCCATTTCAGTCTTCCTTTGTTCAATGTCTTCAAAATGCTATTTTGAAAAATGTCAAATGGTCGACCAGGCAACTGCGTACATATATGATGGGAATGTGTACATATTTAATCAATTCATTTCACCATTCGTTTTTTCTGTTGTAGTTGTAGCAGTTGTTGTTGTTTTTGTTGTTGATGAAACGATAACCAAAAAAAAAAAACCCATTCAATTATACAATTCAGTTACGCAGGACCATATTTATTCGTCTCTCGTTGGTCACATATGATGAGGAATTGATATGTGTGTTAATATGTATTTGTGACTTGGTTTATGGTGATGAACTGACCGAAATAAAGATAATAATCTACAGGTTATTAAACTGAAGTGTTTGGCTCAGTGCTCGTTCCAGAGTTATCTAATTAAGGGACTTTCATCCGGTGGAAAAAAAAATATGGCATTTGTTGACTGGGAATCATATTTTTTTTCCTTCATAGGTTTTTGCAAAAGCATCATTCATCTGTGTGAAATCATATATTCATATCTATCGTCCATAAGAAGGGAGACATATTGTCTTTATTGTGGTTTCTTGTATCTTTATCATTCTTATTCTAGATTTCATACTTTTTTTCAATTTAGTAATGAGCAACGTAGCGTCATTGCTTTTATTGTTATTAGTCCGATTGACGTAAAACATGACAGTAGGTACATAGTCTCATTACTGCTAGACACTTTTCTCTTATTATTTCACTTATGTTTTTAAAAAGATCTTCTGGGATCAAGGTCAGACCGCCGATAACCGTACATTTTTTTTGGGGGGGAAGGGATGATTTTTTCCTTACATTTTCAGTCAAACGCAACGGAACACCTCAGTGCAACACTCCCCTGTATATATATATATATATATATATATATGAGAGAGAGAGAGAGAGACCGTCCCTCGTTTAATCTATCGGCTTAGTCTTTCACGTTTAACAATCTATCCCTTTCGTTGAGCGGGTATTCCAGTTCTTATATCATTTCTGAGTGCGTACGAAGCCTGACTATGATGCACGTAACCAAACGTACGTTTGATGCTCAGGTCTTTGAAACTAGTGACGTAATGGTGTTTATGTTCGTCGAGATTTCTGAGCAGTTCTGTTAAAAGTCCCTGAAAACAATTGCTCAGTCGTACTTGCTTGAAGGTTATCATTCATTCTTGGTGTATATGTCTCTCTTTCATTTCTCTCTCCCTGCCATCCCTCTCCCATCCTTCTTTCTTCCTTTTCTTGTTCATCCTCCTGCTTTTTTATCTCCCTTTTTCTTTATCACTATCTTTTTTGATTGTCATTTTATTAGGTTTTATTCCATACTCTTTTCATTATCTCTGATGGTTCTCTGTCTCTCCCATGTATTCTCCTTCGCTCTCCACCTATCCTGGCCTTCCCTCTTCGCTCTTCCTCTTTCTAATCCCTCCTGATCAAACTTCTTTATCATATCTCTTTTTTTTCCATCTCTTCCTTTTCTCCCTCCAAGTCCCTCTTCCTTATCTTCTACACAGGCAGTTATCTATAATCCTTATCTCTCCCAGGTCCCCAAGTTATCAAAGTCTCCTTCTCGGCTCACTATCACAGTTCCTGACTTTAATTTGGAAATTTCTTCCTATCGTCTTTTCCTCTTCTTAAACACCAGCGGTGTCCAGCTTTTTGTTGCTGTTGTTGTTGTGACGCTAAATTTGCCAACAACAGGACCTCGCGACCCTTAGGCATATGATAGATATCTTAATTTTTGTAAATTAAAATCGGCATTATATCGATCATGTCCAATATGTATTTCTGACTCTTTAAAGATAGAATACAGACTTTCTGCCTTTACAAGTCGGGTACAAACATCTTGAGGAAATCTTTTTAAGTGTCTCTGTTCTTTCTCTTAAATTCTGTCTTCTTTCCATTCAAGTTTTGTCCGCGTTATATCGGTCACTGTGAAGGGAAGAAAAATCATTCCTTACTTTATCTCGTTTCTCTTCTTTATTTTTTGTATATCATTCCTCTTGATCATCCATCATCCTTATATCCTCCGCTTTTGGCACTTCATCTCCTCCTGTCTGTTTTCTGATATCCTAGTCATCTCTCCCGGTCCTCCGTTTCCCTGATACTCCCTCCTTCATCTCGGGCTCTCTCATCTCAGTAAAGAGGGAGGAAGGGATGGAGGCAGGGAAGGAGGGAGGGAGTGAAAGACCATCCTCTGTGGACTAGCTGCATTATCCTTCAGGCCGGCTGACGGTGGCGGTCCTCTGAGCCAATGACTTTGTCCGGAAGCCTCCTCCTCCAGATCTCGTTTACCCAGGCCCCCCCGAAGGCTGAGGATCGCCTTTTTTTTTTTTTCTTTCATTTCGCACAAAAACCCTAAAGCTTCCGGGGGCTGTTGTCGACCGTGCTCACACTAGTCCCAGCTCAGTTGTTGCTTTAGATTCCATCCCTAGAGAGACTTGGCACCCAAATGTTGTTTGTTTAAGGGGCCATATGGCTTGTGTCCTCACCATTTTTAACCTTTATTAAAGCCAAGGCTCAGCTAACTGGTTATGAGATAGATCGTTGCTTGGTCAAGATTCGCCGATCGTTTGAACAATGCTCAGCTTTTTCGAGGGATTATACTCGGGTGGAGCTTACCAGTGCTGTTCGTCTCTTTGAAAGTTCATCAGCGATGTACATATACGAAAATCATTGATGAACTTCAATTTTGAAACGAGTTTGCAATGAGAGGCTCATGTGGATCACACAAAATGATCGTCACATGTTCCCCCGTCTAATCAATGGTACTTGCACACTCATACATGGCAAAAGGTTGACAGCTTCTTGGATAACTTTGTCTTAATCTGTTTGTGTATTTCTCCATTGCGTCTGTGTTGGTATGTTTTTCTTTTCACACACACACACACACACACAAACACACACACACACACGTACATACATATATATATATATATATATATATATATATATATATATATATATATATATATATATATATGTATATATATATATATATATTGCAATAAGGTAACAGTCATGTGCATGATCTAGTAATTGTTGATATCCTCGAGGGGAAATGGAATACGATAGCTCCCCAAGTGCACTTTTGTGTATATTACATCTTCAGGGTCCACTGCAGATGTAATATACGTGGAGGTGCACTCGGGACGTATCGTGTTTCATTTTTCCTCGTGGTTATCAATATATATATATATATATATATATATATATATATATATATATTTTTTTTTTTTTTTTTTTTTTTTTTTTTATACTTTGTCGCTGTCTCCCGCGTTTGCGAGGTAGCGCAAGGAAACAGACGAAAGAAATGGCCCAACCCCCCCCCCCATACACATGTACATACACACGTCCACACACGCAAATATACATACCTACACAGCTTTCCATGGTTTACCCCAGACGCTTCACATGCCTTGATTCAATCCACTGACAGCACGTCAACCCCTGTATACCACATGACTCCAATTCACTCTATTCCTTGCCCTCCTTTCACCCTCCTGCATGTTCAGGCCCCGATCACACAAAATCTTTTTCACTCCATCAATATATATATATATATATATATATATATATATTTTTTTTTTTTTTTCAAATTATTCGCCATTTCCCGCATCAGCAAGGTAGCGTTAAGAACAGAGGACTGGGCCTCTGAGGGAACATCCTCACCTGGCCCCCTTCTCTGTTCCTTCTTTTGGAAAATTAAAAAAAAAAACAAGAGGGGAGGATTTCCAGCCCCCCGCTCCCTCCCCTTTTAGTCGCCTTCTACGACACGCAGGGAATACGTGGGAAGTATTCTTTCTCCCCTATCCCCAGGGATATATATATATATATATATATATATATATATATATATATATATATATATATATGGGGTAAAGGGGAAAGAATTCTACCTCCGATTGACTGAAAGGGGCGGGAGCGGGAGGCTGGAAACCCTCCTCCTTTCTTGTATTTCGATTTCTAAAAGAAGGAACAGAAGGAGTGCCCAAGCAAGGAGTGCTCATCCTCCTCGAAGACTCGCGCTGGAATGTGTATATGTTTTGTGGATGTGATGAAGATGAGCAGAAAGAAGACTTAGGTAGCACGTTTGAGGAAATACACCTGAATTATCTGGCTCTGGGTGAAATAAAACTCAGAATTTGTGTGAGAGTGTAAAAGACAGTAAGGAAGTAAATTCTAGATTGATGTGGGTAAGAATGAAAGTGGATGGCGAGAGTTAAGTGATCATTAGTGCTTATGCACCTGAGAAGAAAGATCATGAGAGGCAAGTGTTAATGGAGCAGCTGAGTGAGTGTGTCAGCAGCTTTGGCGCGCGAGACCGGGTATTAGCGATGGTTGAATTAAATGCGAAGGTGAGTGATGTGGCAGTTGAGGGTATGACTGCGGGCCATGGGATATTCAGTAGTATATGCTGAAATGGTGAACGGCTTGTTGAGTTGTGTGCTGAACAAAGACTGGTGATCGGAAATACCTGGCTTAGAAAGAGGAACGTACACACGTATCCGTATGTAAGTAGGAGAGATGGTCAGCGAGCATTATTGGATTAATTGATAGGCGTGTAGAAGAGAGACTTCTGGGTGTTAATGTGCTGAGAGGGGCAGTTGGTGGGATGTCTGATCACTGCCTTGTGGAGGCGAGGGTGAAGATTTCTAGAGGTTTTCGGAAAGGAGGAAACATGTCTGTAAAAAGAGGGTGGTGAGAGAGAGTAAGTGAGCTCGGAAAAGAGACTTTTGTGAAGAAATACCAGCATAGATTAAGAAGAGAATGAAGCAAGGGGATTGGGTGAGAAATAGGAGGTATTTAGGGAAGCTGTGATGACATGCGGAAGGTGGGAGATGGGCAGATTTAAAAGGGTAATGTGTGGTGGAATAAAGAAGTAAAGTTGTTAGTGAAAGAGGAAAGAGAGGTGGTTTGGCGGTACTTGTAGGGAAGGAGGGGAAATGATTTGGTGATGTATAAGAGAAAGTGGCAGGTCAAAAAAAGAGCAAGTGAGAGTTGGAGTTAGCGAGTACCTTGTAAATATTTGGATAAGATACTCTAGAAGGAGGTAGATAATGTGCGAATAACAAGAGAACAAATATGAACTTCAGTGAAGGGGGGAAGGTGAAGTGGTACCAGGTATTGATGATGTGAGGAGATGGGGTGAGTATTTTGAAGGACTGTTGAATGTGTTTGATGAAAGAGTGGCAGATGTAGGATGTTTGAGTTCGGGTTGACATGCAAAGTGAGCGAGTCATGTAGAGTGGTTTGGTGTAGAGAGAAGAGGAGGTGAAAGCCTTGTATAAGATGAAATGTATCAAGGCGGTTAGAATGGAAGGTCCTGAATCTATCCAATGGGGGTGACTCTCTCTCTCTCTCTCTCTCTCTCTCTCTCTCTCTCTCTCTCTCTCTCTCTCCCCTCATATAACCAAGTTTAGCTCAGTTTTAGGGAGGTGTTGGGTAAGTTACCGCCAGAATTTAATTATTGAGCCTCCAAGGAAGAATTAGGCATTACATGTTTCCTCGAGGCCTCCCCATCTGCTGCCACTTTTACACCACAAACATTTCCTGTGGTTCACTCTGGTCTCCGGGGGATTTATAGGAAGGTTCGGTTTAATTAAAGGATTTCTTGTTTTTGTCTTATTTGATCTTTCTGTTTTCCTTTTCGAAGATTTATTTTGGATTTGCTTAGCGGAATGTCTTTTGAAAAAAAAAAAATATATATATATATATATATATATATATATATATATATATATATATATATATATATATATATATATATATATATATCATCCCTGGGGATAGGGGAGAAAGAATACTTCCCACGTATTCCCTGCGTGTTGTAGAAGGCGACTAAAAGGGAAGGGAGCGGGGGGGCTGGAAATCCTCCCCTCTCGTTTTTTTAATTTTCCAAAAGAAGGAACAGAGAAGGGGGCCAGGTGAGGTTATTCCCTCAAAGGCCCAGTCCTCTGTTCTTAACGCTACCTTGCTAATGCGGGAAATGGCGAATAGTATGAAAAAAGATATATATATATATATATATATATATATATATATATATATATATATATATATATAGAGAGAGAGAGAGAGAGAGAGAGAGAGAGAGAGAGAGAGAGAGAGCTGAATACGACGACATATTTAAGAGTTATCAATCTACTTTCTGTTTGCTCAAATTTTCTCACTATCTTTCTGCTAAAGCAACAGTTGTCCAAAATTATCCATTTCATTTCAGTCAAGCTTTCGCCTTCACAGAGGCATCATCAGGAATCTAAAAAAAGAGACAAACCAGCGTCACAGACTTTAGACATGAAATATGAAATGCAAGCAAAATATATATAAGAAAAGACTGAAAAAAAGACATAAAAAGTGAGGGAAAACACTAAAGGCAAACAAATTTACAATATCATGAAGGGTAGTGTGAGTTACAATCCAAATACAAAAAATATGGAAACAGAAATATAGAAAAACTTACAGTTGAGGACACACATAAGAAGAAGCTGTGTGGTAGGAAAGCTAATAGAAGAAATGAGAGGATTACATCAAGGATGTAAGGCATATGTACGAGAAGGAAGAGAAGAGAGTGAATTGTGCCAAGTGATGGTTGGTCTGTGGCAAGAGTGTGTGATGTCACCACTGTTGTTCAGTTTCTTTATAGATCGAGTGGTGCAAGAGTCCTGGAGAGATGAGCGAGTATGCATGCTGTCTGTGCGAGATGAAGGGGGGCTTGGGAAGTGAGTTGGGTGTTGTTTGCTGATGATACAGCACTGCTGGCAGATTTGAGTGAGAAACAGCAGAAGAGTGTGAGAAAGGAGAAAGATGAGAGTAAATGTGAATAGATTTAAGGCTGTTAGGTTTAGTAGTGTATAGGGACGGGTTGGTTGAAATGTGAGTTTAAATGGACAAAAATTGTAGGAATTGAAGTGTTTTAGATACCTGAGAGTGGATATGCCACCGAATGGAACCATGGAAGCGAAAGAGTCGTAGGTTGGAGGTGGGGGCGAAGGTTCTGGGACCGCTGAAGAATTTGTGGAAAGTAGAGAGCGTTATCTAAACAACAGGAATGAATGAAGAAATAGCAGTCCCAACAATATTATATTAATGTAAGGCATGGGCTATTGGTAAGGCTCTGTGGAGGAGGATGGGTGTTTGGAAATGAAATGTTTGAGGACAAAATGTGCGTGAGGGGATTTGACCGAGTATGTAATGAAAGCGTAAGAGAGATGTGAGGCAAAAAAAAAAAAAGGCGTTTTTGAGAGAGCTGATGAGGGTATGTTGAAATAGTTTGGACATATGGAGAGAATGAATATGGAAAGGTTGACAGAGGATATATGTCAGAAGTGGAGGGAACAAGGAGAATGGGGAGTCCAACTTGGAGATGGAAGGATGCACTGAGAACAATTTGAGCGATCTGGGTCTGAACATTTAGGAGGGATAGAGTGAACTGGGATGTGCAGTCATTGGACTAAACCAGAGGATGTGATGCGTCTGGGATAAACCATGGAAAGGTCTGTGGGGCCTGGATGTGGATGGGAAGCTGTTGTAAGCAGCATAGAAGATTGGTGGAAGTTACCACGGAAAGTTCCACTTGTAGTGTCAGCAAATTTCAAAACCTCCCTATTCCACCGCTGGCAAGGTGCTAGAGACGAGAAGTGGGAAAGGCAGTGATCGGCCGGCTCTGATTGGAGACACACATTGGATCTCCTTGCTAACTTGTCTTCTCACTCCTTGTTTGTCAGATTCAGAAATGAATATATATTTTGGAACATAGGCTTGAATTGCAAGCTTAAGAAGACTCCGGACTGATATACAGTGGTGTCGGTGCATCACACATGACAGCTAGAGAATGGGTGTAGGCGGATATAGCTTTTGTTCATCTGTTCCTGGCACTACCTGCATCTTTGTTTACCATCTTGCACCGTCCGTCTAACCCTCCGTCTTACCACCTCCCCGTCGTCGTCAAAGAAGCAAGTGTGTTACGATGGCAAGAAAGAGAGAGATGAAGGGAGAGGGAGCCGCCTTGCAGGTATGGTGGCGCAATGTGCCCCATTTGGAAGAGGGGAGCAGGGTGTGGGTTGTATCCATCTTGCTCCCGCCTCTCTGTGCTTGATTTAGACTCCACCATCCTTTCTTACTTACATCTACATCTTTTTACATTATCGTCTCTCTCTCTCTCTCTCTCTCTCTCTCTCTCTCTCCCCGTTTTGAATACCATTTAATATTTCGAGGACATGAATATATGAAATTGACAATGTGCTAAACGTAGAAAATAATGAGGTATGCACGGGGAACACTAATTCGAGTCCAAGAAAATGTACACTATGCTGTGGAAAATTTGGAGTTTGTGAACTTAGAAGGTTAACGACATCGGACGAGACTCAAAAGGATTAATGAAAGCGGACAAGTTCAAGAAAAAGAATTCTAAAGTCCTTGAATAGAATGAAATGTCCTCGGAGTGGGAGGGGAGCAAATGTAAATCATGAAGTAGCAGCATTCGGGACGCAGACGATTACACATAAGAGACTTGTAAATTATCCAAGTGGGGGAGTATAATGCTCGGTGGAACGTAGGACTGACGTAATCAAAGATTCAAGAGTATTGGTCATGTCAGAAGCAACTCTTGTGATATTAATGCAGTTTTGATGAGCAGAATATGAAGTGATTGCAGACTCGAAGGGGCATTAAAAATGTCTGCCAACATTTCTGGTACAGACGAAATTCATAGACTGCAGGTGGCTTTACGAGGGGGGAGACTCCTTACCAGAAAATTGCCTGAGTAAAATCAAGTGTTCTTGTTCGTGTCGAGTTTTGCCTTACTAATATTAATTTGGATATGAATACAGTAGCTGATACTGACTGGTTGAATTTAGGTAGATTTTCCCCCCATTTTTTTTTTTTTTTCAGCCTCAACGATATACGAAATAACTGTTAAACTCTAATTATCTTTACTGAGATTACAAAATATTGTATGTAATGACTGATCATTATGTATGATCCAGGATTCCTTCAACAGGGACTTACGCATATTCAAGGCTGCGCTTCGACGTGAATTATTTGGTGAAGTTGTGCTCCGTTGGCACGACCTCGCCGAAGGTGGCTTTTCACTCGCGACGCAACCATAAGCAGGCGCAGTCCGGTAACTCCGGTAACCATTACACACACACACACACACACACACACACACACACACACACACACACACACACACACACACACGGAGATGGAAGGATAGAGTGAAAGATATTTTGAGTGGTCGGGGATACGTGTTGTCAATGGACTGAGCCAGAGCATTTGAAGCAAGCGGTGGAAACCTTGGAAAAATCCATGGGCCTGGTTGTGAGTAAGGGTCTGTGGTTTTGTTGCACGGCACACGAAAGCAAGAGAATGGATGTGAGCGAATGTTACCTTTTTTTTCAGTTTGTTCCTGGCGTTACCTCGGTAACGCGTGAATCGTTGGACAATGGGGACAGGGTTAAGAGAATAATCCCGACGTATCTATTCCATGTTGTACTTATGACAAGTGGAATAAGAATCCGCTTAAAACTGTTACTGCTGAATTCGGTAAGAAAGTTCGAGATATTGCCAGGAATGGAGAGGATGTGGCGTTCATAGAATGATTCATAGTCATCATTCTTTTTCTTCTCTATTGCTATGGTCCTCCCAAAATAAACTGAAATGTGTATCATGAAAAAGAAAAGCTTGTCTTGTCTCAGTCTGTAGACCACCATGGAAGTTGACAGACGCACGATTATTGACGCAGTCGCTACTAATTAATTCATTTTCTTGGCGGAACATATGTTGCTGGCTGATGGAGGTGATATGTTTTCCGGAAAATACTGTATTGTTGAACAGGAAAGTTATTCCTGCAGTATGGGGTAAATTAAGAAGGTAAGTGGCAGTATTAATGGTTATGCCACTGAACAATGCCATCCCGCCGTTCAGGTTTTGATGGCCAGGGAGAAAGGGGTTGATGGTGGTTAGGGAGGGTGGTGGTGAGGGAGGATGTCGTGGCCAGGATGGGAGGAAATGGTTGTGGCAAGGGAGGGTGTGCTGGCTAAGGTAGGAGGCGTGATGGTGGTGGAGGGGTATGGTGTGGTCTCCCTCTCCAGGATCGTGGAGGCGAGGGTCCGATGGGCCTAGATCTGCTAGCCAGATCATCTCTTATATATTATCAAAGTGAGTCATATATATAGATGTTTTCATGAAATCATGTATCTCTCTTAATATTCAACGAAGAGAAATGACTTCACAGGAATATATATTTCCAAATGACAAAATTTCAGGACTGAATTATGATTATAAAAGTTCTTAAATATGGAAAAGAAAACAAGAGACACTCCCCAGAGCACCACCCCGTGTCAAAAATGAAGTTAATAATGCGTAGCCCTTCCCTCCCCCCCCCCCCATTTTCTGACGCCATTATCCGAAAATGAATTTCGCAGTACTAGTTTTCGAAATAAACTGCCAGATAAATATGTCTCCCTTTTTCCCGTCTGCGAATCTCTCGTATCACGTCTCGGCCAGACTCTCTCTCTCTCTCTCTCTCTCTCTCTCTCTCTCTCTCTCTCTCTCTCTCTCTCTCTCTCTCTCTCTCTCTCTCTCTCTCTCCACGTCGCACTTTCCGATCTGGAGAACAAACGCTGCAGGTATTTCATGCTATCCTCTCCAGCTCGCTCTCTTTCCCCCACACCTGCTCTCGCCAGTATTACTCCCTCTTTTTCCTTAACCTCTCTCTCTCTCTCTCTCTCTCTCTCTCTCTCTCTCTCTCTCTCTCTCTCTCTTTCTCTCTCTCCACACCACCGTCTCCTCCTCCTCCACTACTTGTCAAGGGAACAGATCTTGTTTCATGCTAGACTGGTGAAGATTACCCCGACACGCCCGAGGCTTCTCTCTCTCTCTCTCTCTCTATCTCTCTCTCTCTCTCTCTCTCTCTCTCTCTCTCTCTCTCTTGTCGCCCCACTCTTGACTTACCTTCCTCGTCTTTCCCTCACACCCACACACACACACACTCTTACTCTCTCATGGTCACTCTCTATTCGTCTCTCTCTCTCTCTCTCTCTCTCTCTCTCTCTCTCTCTCTCTCTCTCTCTCTCTCTCTTGCACTCTATTTTTCCCATTATCGTACTGTCACGTACAGACATTCTTTTTCTCTTAGGGTGAGCTTTACCTCCTTTTCCTTCTAGTGCACTATCAACGGCACTTTCATCTTTCTTGTTTCTATCACACACTTGTTCCACTTATTGTACTCTTTCTTCCCTTTTCTGTCACCTACTCTTCATCATCGTTCTCTTCCAGTAGACTCATTTTCGCTTTCTTTTTTTTTTCCTTCGTCTCTATTTACGTTTCCCTATTCTTTCCCATTTGGTTTTCTCTCCATCTACCACAGTCCTGTTTCTCTTCCTTCAGTCATCTCCATTCCTTTTCTACATCACTTCCCTCTTTCGTTCGTAACTCTTGCTTTTCCCCTTCTCTGTCTTTCTTCAGCCTAGTCTATCCTACATTGGTCTCTGTCCATTTCTTCCTCTTGCCAGACCAAGCCTCTAGATCCAGACTACAATATCAGAGCCGCCGGCTGATTAGTATGGGTCACTTCAACCAAAATGATCATCTTTGGACTTCATGTCCAGAGGAGTACATTTTCCACATTCTCATTCCCTCCCTAAACAAGGGACCCCTCGTGGAGCAATGCTTCCCGTGGACGTTTCTTAACGCTATACACTCGTTGAACAACCCATCACTCGTTTAACTTATAAAGTCCCTTAGTTCGCCCTACTCACATAAAGTCGTCTGTGTTGCCAACTCAGAAAGAGGACTGGCTCTTCCTATGTTTTTTTCCACGGGACGATGATCATGTTTGCTGCTTCTTAGGGAAGGGGAAACGTCTGGATGAGGTTCATGTCACGTCCTCGTGTTTGTCTGAAGAGAACGATGGAACTTTAGAAACATACGCCACATCGACTACTCACTCCACCTTCCCGTCCGTGGCTGCTCTTTCCTCTCTATCCACCTACCCCACCCAGCCCTCACTTGACGGATCTCTCCCATTTCCCCGCTACTCCTCTTTCCATCTCCTTCTCTCCTTCAACTTTAACACTCCACGTCTCCGTGTCCCTAGCTCCATCACCCCCACTCCCCCGACACACACACACCAGAGCAACAATCATCATCGTCCGCCATCTACCACGTAGGCTAATTACATCCACAACCCTCACCCATTAAGCTGCCTGGCTTTAACCAAGACGAATGTCTGAGGTGGACGTTTATGACGTAATGATGTTTAGACTTCACCTCGCCATCTGCAGACACACGAGGATGCCAGTTGCAGTGGGAGAGAAGACTTAGAAAAAAGTTTTCGGTCGGAGACTAAAACTTTGTGGAACGTGTGAAGATAGATGACTTGAAACTTGGGAAAGTGAACCTGAGAATAGATAACATTGGTGTTTCCTTCTCACATCTGTTCTTCGCCAACGAAGTATACGAGTTGCAAGCCTCAGTCAGACTCATAATACTGGTGAAGACTCAGTCTGTATAGCCACTTTGTTTACATTGTTCTTATCCTCTCTATATGAACATGAAGTCATTTTCATTACTATCTTTATTATTGATTATAAGTGAATTATTATTCCTGTTAGCTTAGATTACCTCTGCATGTACTAACAGTACAAATAATAAGGAATAAGCGACAGATCACTGGGTCCTTGAGGAGCTGTTTATGAAAGTGCAAGGCATCAGTATGATAATGGAAGATATCAATGTGATTGTGGAAGATGTCAATGTGATTGTGGAAGATATCAGTGTGATAGTGAAAGATATCGGTGTGAAAGTGGAAGGTATCAGTGTGATAGTGGGAGATATCAGTGTGATAGTGGAGGACGTCAATGTGGTAGTGGAAGATATCAGTGTGATAAGGGAAGACATTAGTGTGATAGTGGAAGATAACAGTGTGATAGTGGAAGACATCAGTGTGATAGTGCAAGATATCTGAAACTCAGATACTACTGTAGTAAGTGAAGAAAATCATACAGGTGAGTTAAAGGGAAATACCTGTAAATTCCATACATAAGTAACGAGTCGCAAATAATGTCAGTTGTGGACTTCAAGCGACGTAATTGTCAGTTATTTCCTGTATGTAACTATAGTGCTCTCAGCTCCCTGATTGGTCGAACTCATGCCCAGTTCAAGAAAAAGTACTTCGCCTCATTGGAAGTGAACCGTCTGCCTGCGAGTCTAGATCATTCTGGAAACCCGTGTTAGATCACCTCTTAGCCTTCCCTCTTTTCTAAGCCAAACAAGTCTCGGTCGTTTAGTCGGCATAGAGTTTGTTAGTCAAATGGTTTGTTTTTTTCAGTCCGAGAACCATTTTAGCTGCCGACCCGTGTACTCTGTCCATTGTGTTTGACATTTTCTTTAAGTAAGGTGACTAAATCTAAGTAGAATATTCAAGGTGGAGAATCACCAGTGAATGACAGAAAATGAGGATTATTTCCTTCGATCAGATTGCCCTGCTTATGAATCTTAAAAATTTGATGCACCGTTTTCACAGTTTTTCTCTGCACTGCTTACTTGATTTAAGTCACCAGAGATCATTACGCCTAAGTTGTTTTCCTCAGTGACTTCTCGTACCTCAGCAGAATTCATACTGTAGCTTGCTATATCATCCGCTCCCGATAAGTAAAGCCATCGACGTCATCGATATGAAACTTTCATCCGTCACGCATGCGCCCTGTCCAACAGTTTGCCCGGGGAAGTTTGAAGCGACGGACGTTCAGTATCTGCTGTAGATTTGTATCCCAGCTTGATATCGTCCGCAGCCCATGATATACCGGCTCCAAGACTGATCCCTGCAGCACGCCACTTGTCACGTCTAACCATTCTGAGACGACTATCGATCACTACTCTTTGTTTACTGCCAGTCAGCTGGTTTTCTATCCACTGAAGTAAAGTCCCGTCTGCATCACGTGACTTTACCTTTATTAGTCATCTTTGCTGCGGAACTTTATTGAGTGCTTCCTCCCCTCTCATTGTTTTTTTTTTTTTTTTTTAATTTTCCAAAAGAAGGAACAGAGAAGGGGGCCAGGTGAGGATATTCCCTCAAAGGCCCAGTCCTCTGTTCTTAACGCTACATCGCTAATGTGGGAAATGGCGAATAGTATGAAAGAAATATATATATATATATATATATATATATATATATATATATATATATATATGTTGGAAAGGATCACAATTTTGCGCGTGATCAAGATATTCCTATGAATCCACGGGGCAAATGAAACACGAAAAGTTCCCAAGTGCACGTTCGTGTAATAATCACCTCATCAGGGGAGACATAAGAGAGAAATATGACAGTCAGTTGATATACATCGAAGAGACGAAGCTAGGACGCCATTTGGTTTCATTTTCCCCATGGACTCATAGGAATATATATATATATATATATATATATATATATATATATATATATATATATATATATATATATATATATATATTTTTTTTTTTTGTCGCTGTCTCCCGCGTTTGCGAGGTAGCGCAAGAGACGAAAGAAATGGCCCAACCCACCCCCATACACATGTATATACATACGTCCACACACGCAAATATACATACCTACACAGATTTCCATGGTTTACCCCAGACGCTTCACATGCCCCGATTCAATCCACTGACAGCACGTCAACCCCGGTATACCACATCGCTCCAATTCACTCTATTCCTTGCCCTCCTTTCACCCTCCTGCATGTTCAGGCCCCGATCACACAAAATCTTTTTCACTCCATCTTTCCAACTCCAATTTGGTCTCCCTCTTCTCCTTGTTCCCTCCACCTCCGACACATATATCCTCTTGGTCAATCTTTCCTCACTCATTCTCTCCATGTGCCCAAACCATTTCAAAACACCCTCTTCTGCTCTCTCAACCACGCTCTTTTTATTTCCACACATCTCTCTTACCCTTACGTTACTTACTCGATCAAACCACCTCACACCACACATTGTCCTCAAACATCTCATTTCCAGCACATCCATCCTCCTGCGCACAACTCTATCCGTAGCCCACGCCTCGCAACCATACAACATTGTTGGAACCACTATTCCTTCAAACATACCCATTTTTGCTTTCCGAGATAATGTTCTCGACTTCCACACATTCTTCAAGGCTCCCAGAATTTTCGCCCCCTCCCCCACCCTATGATCCACTTCCGCTTCCATGGTTCCATCCGCTGCCAGATCCACTCCCAGATATCTAAAACACTTCACTTCCTCCAGTTTTTCTCCATTCTAACTCACCTCCCAATTGACTTGACCCTCTACCCTACTGTACCTAATAACCTTGCTCTTATTCACATTTACTCTTAACTTTCTTCTTTCACACACTTTACCAAACTCAGTCACCAGCTTCTGCAGTTTCTCACATGAATCAGCCACCAGCGCTGTATCATCAGCGAACAACAACTGACTCACTTCCCAAGCTCTCTCATCCCCAACAGACTTCATACTTGCCCCTCTTTCCAAAACTCTTGCATTCACCTCCCTAACAACCCCATCCATAAACAAATTAAACAACCATGGAGACATCACACACCCCTGCCGCAAACCTACATTCACTGAGAACCAATCACTTTCCTCTCTTCCTACACGTACACATGCCTTACATCCTCGATAAAAACTTTTCACTGCTTCTAACAACTTGCCTCCCACACCATATATTCTTAATACCTTCCACAGAGCATATCTATCAACTCTATCATATGCCTTCTCCAGATCCATAAATGCTACATACAAATCCATTTGCTTTTCTAAGTATTTCTCACATACATTCTTCAAAGCAAACACCTGATCCACACATCCTCTACCACTTCTGAAACCACACTGCTCTTCCCCAATCTGATGCTCTGTACATGCCTTCACCCTCTCCATCAATACCCTCCCATATAATTTACCAGGAATACTCAACAAACTTATACCTCTGTAATTTGAGCACTCACTCTTATCCCCTTTGCCTTTGTACAATGGCACTATGCACGCATTCCGCCAATCCTCAGGCACCTCACCATGAGTCATACATACATTAAATAACCTTACCAACCAGTCAACAATACAGTCACCCCCTTTTTCAATAAATTCCACTGCAATACCATCCAAACCTGCTGCCTTGCCGGCTTTCATCTTCCGCAAAGCTTTTACTACCTCTTCTCTGTTTACCAAATCATTTTCCCTAACCCTCTCACTTTGCTCACCACCTCGACCAAAACACCCTATATCTGCCACTCTATCATCAAACACATTCAACAAACCTTCAAAATACTCACTCCATCTCCTTCTCACATCACCACTACTTGTTATCACCTCCCCATTTGCGCCCTTCACTGAAGTTCCCATTTGCTCCCTTGTCTTACGCACTTTATTTACCTCCTTCCAGAACATCTTTTTATTCTCCCTAAAATTTAATGATACTCTCTCACCCCAACTCTCATTTGCCCTCTTTTTCACCTCTTGCACCTTTCTCTTGACCTCCTGTCTCTTTCTTTTATACGTCTCCCACTCAACTGCATTTTTTCCCTGCAAAAATCGTCCAAATGCCTCTCTCTTCTCTTTCACTAATACTCTTACTTCTTCATCCCACCACTCACTACCCTTTCTAATCAACCCACCTCCCACTCTTCTCATGCCACAAGCATCTTTTGCGCAATCCATCACTGATTCCCTAAATACATCCCATTCCTCCCCCACTCCCCTTACTTCCATTGTTCTCACCTTTTTCCATTCTGTACTCAGTCTCTCCTGGTACTTCCTCACACAAGTCTCCTTCCCAAGCTCACTTACTCTCACCACCCTCTTCACCCCAACATTCACTCTTTTTTTTCTGAAAACCCATACAAATCTTCACCTTTGCCTCCACAAGATAATGATCAGACATCCCTCCAGAGGTGAAAAAAGGGCAAATGAGAGTTGGGGTGAGAGACTATCAGTAAATTTTAGGGAGAATAAAAAGATGTTCTGGAAGGAGGTAAATAGGGTGCGTAAGACAAGGGAGCAAATCGGAACTTCAGTGAAGGGCGTAAATGGGGAGGTGATAACAAGTAGTGGTGATGTGAGAAGGAGATGGAATGAGTATTTTGAAGGTTTGTTGAATGTGTCTGATGACAGAGTAGCAGATATAGGGTGTTTGGGTCGAGGTGGTGTGCAAAGTGAGAGGGTTAGGGAAAATGATTTGGTAAACAGAGAAGAGGTAGTAAAAGCTTTGCGGAAGATGAAAGCCGGCAAGGCAGCAGGTTTGGATGGTATTGCAGTGGAATTTATTAAAAAAGGGGGTGACTGTATTGTTGACTGGTTGGTAAGGTTATTTAATGTATGTATGACTCATGGTGAGGTGCCGGAAGATTGGCGGAATGCGTGCATAGTGCCATTGTACAAAGGCAAAGGGGATAAGAGTGAGTGCTCAAATTACAGAGGTATAAGTTTGTTGAGTATTCCTGGTAAATTATATGGGAGGGTATTGATTGAAAGGGTGAAGGCATGTACAGAGCATCAGATTGGGGAAGAGCAGTGTGGTTTCAGAAGTGGTAGAGGATGTGTGGATCAGGTGTTTGCTTTGAAGAATGTATGTGAGAAATACTTAGAAAAGCAAATGGATTTGTATGTAGCATTTATGGATCTGGAGAAGGCATATGATAGAGTTGATAGAGATGCTCTGTGGAAGGTATTAAGAATATATGGTGTGGGAGGCAAGTTGTTAGAAGCAGTGAAAAGTTTTTATCGAGGATGTAAGGCATGTGTACGTGTAGGAAGAGAGGAAAGTGATTGGTTCTCAGTGAATGTAGGTTTGCGGCAGGGGTGTGTGATGTCTCCATGGTTGTTTAATTTGTTTATGGATGGGGTTGTTAGGGAGGTAAATGCAAGAGTTTTGGAAAGAGGGGCAAGTATGAAGTCTGTTGGGGATGAGAGAGCTTGGGAAGTGAGTCAGTTGTTGTTCGCTGATGATACAGCGCTGGTGGCGGATTCATGTGAGAAACTGCAGAAGCTGGTGACTGAGTTTGGTAAAGTGTGTGGAAGAAGAAAGTTAAGAGTAAATGTGAATAAGAGCAAGGTTATTAGGTACAGTAGGGTTGAGGGTCAAGTCAATTGGGAGGTGAGTTTGAATGGTGAGAGGCTGGAGGAAGTGAAGTGTTTTAGATATCTGGGAGTGGATCTGTCAGCGGATGGAACCATGGAAGCGGAAGTGGATCATAGGGTGGGGGAGGGGGCGAAAATTTTGGGAGCCTTGAAAAATGTGTGGAAGTCGAGAACATTATCCCGGAAAGCAAAAATGGGTATGTTTGAAGGAATAGTAGTTCCAACAATGTTGTATGGTTGCGAGGCGTGGGCTATGGATAGAGTTGTGCGCAGGAGGATGGATGTGCTGGAAATGAGATGTTTGAGGACAATGTGTGGTGTGAGGTGGTTTGATCGAGTAAGTAACGTAAGGGTAAGAGAGATGTGTGGAAATAAAAAGAGCGTGGTTGAGAGAGCAGAAGAGGGTGTTTTAAAATGGTTTGGGCACATGGAGAGAATGAGTGAGGAAAGATTGACCAAGAGGATATATGTGTCGGAGGTGGAGGGAACGAGGAGAAGAGGGAGACCAAATTGGAGGTGGAAAGATGGAGTGAAAAAGATTTTGTGTGATCGGGGCCTGAACATGCAGGAGGGTGAAAGGAGGGCAAGGAATAGAGTGAATTGGAGCGATGTGGTATACAGGGGTTGACGTGCTGTCAGTGGATTGAATCAAGGCATGTGAAGCGTCCGGGGTAAACCATGGAAAGCTGTGTAGGTATGTATATTTGTGTGTGTGGACGTGTGTATGTACATGTGTATGGGGGGGGTTGGGCCATTTCTTTCGTCTGTTTCCTTCCGCTACCTCGCAAACGCGGGAGACAGCGACAAAGTATAAAAAAAAAAAAAAAAAAAAAAAATCCCTCCAGTTGCACCTCTCAGCACATTAACATCCAAAAGTCTCTCTTTCGCGCGCCTGTCAATTAACACGTAATCCAATAACGCTCTCTGGCCATCTCTCCTACTTACATAAGTATACTTATGTATATCTCGCTTTTTAAACCAGGTATTCCCAATCATCAGTCCTTTTTCAGCACATAAATCTACAAGCTAAATATATATATATATATATATATATATATATATATATATATATATATATATATATATATATATATAAATGGTTGACACCAGCCGTGTGGTCAAGAGGCCAAATAATGCACAGAATATGCCAACTTTGTGCGTTATTGTAATACAGTATTTCCACAATCTCTGGAAATTATAGCAAGGGAGACTGGGCTTAATTCGCGTGGCTAGGTGCCTCTCCTCGCCATTTCATGACCGATTACATCTCTTGTCATGAAAGAGCGCACATCAGACGTCTCTTCCTCCCTGTCATTCTTCAGGAAAATGCGTCAAAGTTATACTGCTACTGATGCTGGTGCTACTACTATTACTACAACGAATGATAGTAATACTGATAATTATAATGATAATGATAATAATAATAATAATGATAATAATAATGATAATGATATTATTAATGATAACAATACTGCTCTACTACTACTACTAAGACTTCTACTATTACTACTACTAATACTACTACTACTATTACTAATGCCGCTACTACTATTACTGCTACTATTGTTACTACTACTACTACTACTACTAATAATAATAATAATAATAATAAAGCAGTTACAACTACTACTGCTATTACAGCAACTACTTATACTTCTGCCTACTACTATTACTACATCTACTCCTAATGATGATAATGACAATAGTATCAATTATATAATAATAGTAATGATAATAATTATAATAATAATTATAGTGATAATGATAATAATAGATATGATAACACTAACGATGATAGTAGTAGTAGTAGTAATAATAATAATTATGACTGATAATAATAGTAATGATAATAATATTGGTGATAATAATAATAACGATAATAATAATAATAATACTAATAATAATAATAATAATGATAATGATAATAAGATATATATATATCTACTAAGACGATTATTCACAGTTCTGAACTTCCCTAAGTAGCAGGATCGTATGATTCAGACTTTACCCGAATAATTCTCAGGTGTAATTACAGGAGGAGCATCCCAGACCAACCAATAACTGACGTGACACTATCATTACCTTCGTTATACCCAGAGCTGCGTGTAATACGAGAGACTTGACCCTGTATTTGTCACTTCGCGTACGGATTTGCGTCGTGATATATCATACACACACACACAGAGCATGAAGGCTGAGGGAGAGAGAGAGAGAGAGAGAGAGAGAGAGAGAGAGAGAGAGAGAGAGAGAGAGAGAGAGAGAGAGAGATTTTACCATCGTGTTGCCCCGTTTCTTTACTATGTACGCAAGGTCCATGTCTTTACTCCTGTGCACGTATACACACACACACACACACACACACACACACACACACACACACACACACACCAGCCCGAGCCAGACACCCATTCATCGACCAGCCCTAAGGAGAGGATGGACACCTGGGTTGGGTGTAGGCCGACTGCCAAGCCATATGAGTACGACTCCGAGCTGGCCCGTGCTGAATCATGGTCAGTAACGATAACAATAACAGAGGCCCGTGTGTGTGTGTGTGTGTGTGTGTGTGTAGAGGACGAGTTCAAGATGAATACGAGTTGAAATTTGGACTAACAACCTCGAAGAATCACAAGAATCAGTGGAAAGCTTGACTAGGATGATAACAACCCCACAGTAGGAATCACAAATATTACTTCCGTGGGACCCATTTTGACATTCTGCAGAATGAAGAAAAAAAAGAAGGAAAAGAAAAGAAGAGGTAATGATGAGAAATGATCATTGAAGACAGAGTGTGAAGACGAATGATAGTCCCATTATGATATACGTAAGGAGAAAGGAAAAAAAATTGATCTTGTCTTAGTTTTAATGAGAGAGAGAGAGAGAGAGAGAGAGAGAGAGAGAGAGAGAGAGAGAGAGAGAGAGAGAGAGAGAGAGAGCAAGTGCATTCAGCCGCTGTCTTAGTTTTAATGAGAGAGAGAGAGAGAGAGAGAGAGAGAGAGAGAGAGAGAGAGAGAGAGAGAGAGAGAGAGAGAGAGAGCGAGGCATTCAGCCACTGTCTTAGTTTTAATGAGAGAGAGAGAGAGAGAGAGAGAGAGAGAGAGAGAGAGAGAGAGAGAGAGAGAGAGAGAGAGAGCATTCAGCCACTGACTGTCGCTTAAGATGGGTGACAGATGAGGCCACGGCTCTCGAGAATTGGACGGGGAATTCATGCATTTCGCTTCATCGGGCCAATTCCTGAGTGAGGTGCTGACATGAGAATTGAAATCATTGTTAGAATATTTGATATTCACTCGAATGATGTAGGTTTGGAAAGGCTTCATTATTCTAAGACACAAGAACAAGATTCTTGTTCGAAAGTGATTGATTGACTGTAAAGGTATATAAGTAGATTATCGCATGGAATCAGTTATAATCTAGAATGTAAACCTAGATAACTGAGGAACGAACTTATCGACTCGACGGTAAAGATAGAGCATGAGACTATCATCTCTGAAGTTTACATCGTCACTGGATCTGGAGTTTACATCGTAACTGGATCTGGGGTTTACATCGTGACTGGATCTGGGGTTTACATCGCAACTGGATCTGGGGGTTACATCGCAACTGGATCTGGGGTTTACCTCGTACTGGATCTGAGGTTTACGTAGTCACTGGATCTGGGGTTTACATCGTCACTGGATCTGAGGTTTACATCGTAACTGGATCTGAGGTTTACATCGTCACTGGATCTGAGTTTTACATCGTAACTGGATCTGTGGTTTACATCTTCACTGAATCTGGGGTTTACATCGTAAATGGAACTGAGGTTTACATCGTAACTAGATTATGGTAATGCCTAATTTCAGAACAAGGAGAGGTGTGTCTGTGTGTGTGTGTGTGTGTGTGAGAGAGAGAGAGAGAGAGAGAGAGAGAGAGAGAGAGAGAGAGAGAGAGAGAGAGAGAGAGAGAGAGAGACAGGGGGGAGTGGATCTGTCCCCCACAGGAAGGCATCATCTGTGGGAGCCTTGCCACCTGCAGCTGGAATCTCAATATTGTCTCGCTCATCCTCCAGAGGAAAACACGTCGTTGGTGAGGTTTTTTTTGGCAGGTGCTGAGAAATCCTCTTTTGGTAAAGTGTTACGGTAGCGATCATCCTCGCCTCCCTCCTCCACCTACCTACCCACACACACACACTGCTGATGACCACAGCTGGCGCCAGGGAGGATTAGATTAACAACTGTACTCTGTTTTCGACGAAGGTTTGGCGTTCAGTGTATGAATGGTAGATCTCTCTCCCCTCTCGTTGGCCAGAACGCGAGATTTAGGAAGAAGACATTGTTGAAAAGGAAAAGAAAAATCCTTTTGATGAAAATGTGAAGCAAAGTTGGCTATTTTGAAGGAAAAAAAAAAGGGGGGTCCTTTTGATGGAGATATTAATTAAGATAGGCCATTTGGTGTATTTTTTTTTTTTCTATAACTATTTTGAACAGATTGTAGGGATTGGCACGAAAGAAATTTCTTTGATTGTAGGGAATATATATATATATATATATATATATATATATATATATATATATATATATATATATATATATATATATATATATATCCCTGGGGATAGGGGATTAAGAATACTTCCCACGAATTCCCTGCGTGTCGTAGAAGGCGACTAAAAGGGGAGGGAGAGGGGGGCTGGAAATCCTCCCCTATCTTTTTTTTTTTTTTTAATTTTCCAAAAGAAGGAACAGAGGGGGACAGGTGAGGATATTCCAAAAAAGGCCCAGTCCTCTGTTCCTAACGCTACCTCGCTAACGCGGCAAATGGCGAATAGTTTAAAAGAAAAGATATATATATATATATATATATATATATATATATATATATATATATATATATATATATATATATATGTAGGTAGATAGATAGATAGATAGAACTGGCTGCTGTTTGGGACCACGTCGAGTCTTACCATTAATTACCAATAAAAGGCATCTGAATGGTTGAGAAAACATATATATATATATGTGAGGGTTGGTTGGCTAGCTGGCTGGCTGGCATGGAGTCATTACCTCCAGACCATTCATCTCATGCACTAATATTTGGGAATTACCGACCGCTCGCCCAGGGGAATATGAAAGGCACCATCGCCGATGAAACAGAAATGTCGAAATATCTTTCTGGCATATATGTATGTTTGGAAATAATTTTGCTCTCAACTGAAATCCAGTTTCTCAATGAAGATTTCATCACAACATATTTTTTTTTTCTCGTTATTTTTCTGTATTATTTTTTTCCTTTTCAAGATCCACTTGAAGGCTATTGACTATAAATAGAGATGGAAAAAAATATATATCTATTTACCCTCTGAAAAAAAGGAACGGATGTGTGGCTGCCATTCTTGTGGGGGGGGGGGGAGTTGAATTACCCCTGGCGGGGGAGCGGGGCTAAAGGAGGTAAGAGAGAGAGAGAGAGAGAGAGAGAGAGAGAGAGAGAGAGAGAGAGAGAGAATGATAAAGCTAATGGCTGAGCATGTCATCTCAAGAGGATGTTTAACTTTATGTAAGAAAATGATGGACACTGAGAGAGAGAGAGAGAGAGAGAGAGAGAGAGAGAGAGAGAGAGAGAGAGAGAGAGAGAGAGAGAGAGAGAATGATAAAGCTAATGGCTGAGCATGTCATCTCAAGAGGATGTTTAACTTTATGTAAGAAAATGATGGACACTGAGAGAGAGAGAGAGAGAGAGAGAGAGAGAGAGAGAGAGAGAGAGAGAGAGAGAGAGAGAGAGGTAGAAGGACGTTAAATAAGAAGCACATCAACGAAAAATATGGCAAGGGAGTAGGGCTGGGAGATTCAAAGGCAATACAATGATTTAAAGTAACCAGTAACTTCAGATGGCAAATAAGTAACCGGAATATTCGATGACTCCGTTTGCCTCCCTTGGGAAGGAGCGTCACCGCACTGACGTAACTGATGGAGGCCGATAATTCTGGATGTTATGTGTACTACGGCGTCAACTCTCGCTCGTCTGTAGATGACGAGCTGTTGCTTGCATCACATGGCCTTCAGTAGTCGTCCGTACAAGCGATGGGTAGCATGATATTTCATCCCATAGTGGGTGGCGACGCTGTTTCCTGTGGGGCGGGGTGGCGTCGGAAATGGATGAAGGCAAGCAAGTATGAATATGTACATGTGTGTATATGCATATTTCTGTGTATGCGTATATATAGGTATGTTAATATATATATATATATATATATATATATATATATATATATATATATATATATATATATATATATATATATATATATATATATATGTATATATATATATATATGTATATATATATATATATATATATATATATATATATATATATATATATATATATATATATATATATATTATTTTCATTTATTATACTTTGTCGCTGTCTCCCGCGTTAGCGAGGTAGCACAAAGAAACAGACAAAAGAGTGGCCCAACCCACTCACATACACATGTATATACATACACGTCCACACACAGCACATATACATATCTATGCATCTCAACGTATACATATATATACACACACACAGATATATACATATATACATAATTCATACTGTCTGCCTTTATTCATTTCCGTCGCCACCCCGCCACACATGGAATGAAAACCCCCTCCCCCCCCGCATGTGCATGAGGTCGCGCTAGGAAAAGACAACAAAGGCCACATTCATTCACACTTAGTCTAGCTGTCATGTATAAAGCACCGAAACCACAGCTCCCTTTCCACATCCAGGCCCCACAAAACTTTCCATGAGTTACCCCAGACGCTTCACATGTCCTGGTTCAATCCATTCACAGCACGTCGACCCCGGTATACCACATCGTTCCAATTCACTCTATTCCTTGCACGCCTTTCACCCTCCTGCATGTTCAGGCCCCGTTCACTCAAAATCTTTTTCACTCCATCTTTCCACCTCCAATTTGGTCTCCCACTTCTCATTCCCTCCACCTCTGACACATATATCCTCTTTGTCAATCTTTCCTCACTCATTCTCTCCATGTGACCAAACCATTTCAAAACACCCTCTTCTGCTTTCTCAACCACACTCTTTTTATTACCGCACATTTCTCTTACCCTTTCATTACTTACTCGATCAAACCACCTCACTCCACATATTGTCCTCACAAACATCTCATTTCCAGCATATCCACCCTCCGCACAACTCTATCTATAGCCCACGCCTCGCAACCATATAACATTGCTGGAACCACTATTCCTTCAAACATACCCATTTTTGCTTTCCAAGATAATATTCTCGACTTCCACACATTTTTCAACGCTCCTAGAACTTTTGCCCCCTCCCCCACCCTATGATTCACTTCCTCTGCCATGGTTCCATCCACTGCCAAATCCACTCCCAGATATCTAAAACACTTCAATTCCTCCAGTTTTTCTCCAAACTTACCTCTCAATATATATATATATATATATATATATATATATATATATATATATATATATATATATATATATATATTTTATATATTTGAGGACAATGTGTGGTGTGAGGTGGTTTGATCGAGTAAGTAACGTAAGGGTAAGAGAGATGTGTGGAAATAAAAAGAGCGTGGTTGAGAGAGCAGAAGAGGGTGTTTTGAAATGGTTTGGGCACATGGAGAGAATGAGTGAGGAAAGGTTGACCAAGAAGATATATGTGTCGGAGGTGGAGGGAACGAGGAGAAGAGGGAGACCAAATTGGAGGTGGAAAGATGGAGTGAAAAAGATTTTGTGTGATCGGGGCCTGAACTTGCAGGAGGGTGAAAGGAGGGCAAGGAATAGAGTGAATTGGAGCAATGTGGTATACCGGGGTTGACGTGCTGTCAGTGGATTGAATCAAGACATGTGAAGCGTCTGGGGTAAACCATGGAAAGCTGTGTAGGTATGTATATGTGCGTGTGTGGACGTATGTATGTATATACATGTGTATGGGGGGGGTTGGGCCATTTCTTTCGTCTGTTTCCTTGCGCTACCTCGCAAACGCGGGAGACAGCGACAAAGTATAAAAAAAAAAAAAAAAAAAAATATATATATATATATATATATATATATATATATATATATATATATATATATATATATATATATATCCCTGGGGATAGGGGATTAAGAATACTTCCCACGTATTCCCTGCGTGTCGTAGAAGGCGACTAAAAGGGGAGGGAGCGGGGGGCTGGAAATCCTCCCCTCTCTTTTTTTTTTTTTTTTTTTTTTTTTCAAAAGAAGGAACAGAGAATTGGGCCAGGTGAGGGTATTCCCTCAAAGGCCCAGTCCTCTGTTCTTAACGCTACCTCGCTAATGCGGGAAATGGCGAATAGTTTGAAAGAAAAGAAAGAAAAGAATATATATATATATATATATATATATATATATATATATATATATATATATATATATATATATATATATAAGAGGATGGCAGAGTAGGCCCGGCGTCAGGTAGCTACGTACTGAAAGACTACCAAGTGTCAAGAGAGGCATTTCAGGCCTACTGTATATCCACTCTCCATGACCTCCAAAAGTAGACATCACACCACTCACTCTACCCCTTCGTTACAGCCAGACGTCTGCAACATTTTGTATCTTCCTCACCCCTTCACACACTTGCCATCACTCTAGATCTAACCATTCCACTCGGATACTCGGATTACACTCCTACAACTCTCTCTCTCTCTCTCTCTCTCTCTCTCTCTCTCTCTCTCTCTCTCTCTCTCTCTCCTCTCTACAGGTCAACTGCGACACTTTACAATCACTCAATGGATTAATTTGCGAATTATCTTATTCGATTTTCCTTGAGATGATATTTGCATCTCTTCAATACGTTGCTTCTCTCTGTTTCGAATGCTTGAAGGAGGTCATCGTTGCGGGTACTGTAAGCATACAATTTCTCCTTCACCTGTGAATGTCTCATCTCATCAATAGTTTGCTGGGTTACTCTGGATCCATACCTGACAGTGTCTGGTGTTATCGAGCGTGTAGACAAAACTCTCACTCGCCTTTAGGCTTTATTCTCAACTGGAAATCGTTGCAAATTCTGTGAGTCGTTAGGATGCAACTTGAATACAGCTGAATTCAAACAGCAGCAGACCACTGGGTCCTAACGAGGCTGTTGTGATAGAGTTCAGAAAGCTATTGATTGATATGGTTTTTTTTTTTTTTTCGATGAAAGTGTGCTGACCTCTATTCAACCTCAGCTGATGCACTTTCATATCCCAAGTAGAAAATATGTCCAGCCATTTACGCTGATCTACCTTCTTTCTCTTTTCGTCCTGATATCGCTATAGATGTCTCTCGAACTGAGGATAACCACGTCTTTCGGCTCTTTCCATTCTTCAAATTCTGCTTTCTCCTCCAGGTGTGCACCTTTTGCTCAAGCTGCGACCCTTCGTACCTTCTCATACTGTAAAGCACGTACAAGCACCTCTCCCTCCACGTCCGATAAGATGAGGCAAATGGACTAGATGATACCCTTCCTAGTGTCCTTAAAGAGGCTGTGCCTCCCAGCTTGCGCTTGAGCTTGTTCGTCTATTTCGCGTCCACTTGAAGCCCCAACGTTGTTCTTCCTTCGACAAACACGCAGTTGTCTGGGTCCTCCGAACTATTGTATCGTCCCATCCATTTCTGTGGTCTGGAAAGTCTTTACATCTCTTCTCGTCTGTCACTTTGTCGAATTATACTGAGTCTCACAGACTTTTCTGATCACTGGTATGGTGTACGTTGGGTCACATCAAGTGGTGGTGGCATTCTCTCCTTTTTGACTTATTATCATGTACCCGTCATATTTCAAAGACTTTAAGGGAATCATTCGTCTTGGATATCAATATTTCACAAACTTTCGGTAGGGTTTGGTAATAGAAATCATTTTCCAAATTCCTATCTACCAGCTTTTCTCATTACACTGCACACTCACTTATCTTTCCAAATGGTCATTATTCCTGAAGCTGTTGGTGACTCACTCAACCTTTCCTTTCCCTTCCCGTCAACAGAAGTGTTCCTTGAGACCCTCGCTTCTACCTACCGTTTTCTCCCGTCTCTTTTCTGTGTGGTCTTATGCGTGGCGAGCAGTGATCTTCTTTACTTCTGCGCTAATGACTCAACTTCAGACTTTCCTTTTCAACTTCAGTGCCACTTTACGTATTTTATTAGAATTCTATCTCTCAACTCATTTCCATATATATATATATATATATATATATATATATATATATATATATATATATATATATATATATATATATATATATAAACGCCCACATATGCACATACACATACATATACATATCTACATATACATATGCAGACATTACATACATGCACATGTATATATTCACACCTGCTTGCCTTCATCCATTCCTGTCGCCAACCTGCACCACATTTAGCTACGACCTGTATCTACAGTCACGGTTTCTGAAGGAGTTACACACACCAAACATTCCGTCTTTGGCACCAGATGCTAAACATGGCCCAGAACTCTCTCTCTCTTCGTTATTCTCCACCTTCCTTCTCTCCACTGGTCAAAACCTCCCTCCCTCCCACTCCTCCAGCGTATCTCCCTGCCACTCCCTCATTATTCTTCCCCATATCTCTCTTCAGGTTCCTTCCTCTACCATTCCTGTTAATCTGCCTTCCCAGATATCCCTGTATCTCTCTATCCCATTCTTATCTTCCGTCTTCCTCCTCACCACTTTTCCAATTACCTTCTTCACCATTCCTCCAACAGTCTCTTAGTCTTGTTAGAAGCTACATACCTGGAATTGCAAAAAGCTTTCGACGAAACACCACATAAAAGATTCTTAGGTAAAAATCAAAGCTCACGGCATAGATAATCACCTTTCGAATGGCTAAGAGATTAACTAACAAACAGAAAGCAAACGACTGCTAGTTAATCAGAGTGGCTCAGCGTGACACACCGAGTACCTCAAGGCTTAGTCATAGGGCCCATGATTTTTAATATCACTAATTAATTAACTTGAGACTATTAGACTCACCAGCAGAATCATAAGATTTGCCAGTGACATGAAATTATGGAATTAAGCTCAAACAAATCACTGTGGCGGTCAGGGACATGACGGGCGGACTTCATTGTAGGCGAAAACACATTAGTGTATTTTGGTGATAAAATCAATCTTGATTATGAATATAGAGTGTTTCATAAGACTAAGTTAGATACACAAGAAAGAAATGAAATACCTTGAAGTAATAATTGATAATGACCCAAAATACACAATTCAAGTCCTAGCTACATAAACAAAGCGGAAAGAATGTTAAGGTTAATACCTAGAAATATAAACTATGAAGGGAAGGAACTAACCCGTACTTTTGACTACGTACCGGTCAGACCTCATTTAGAATAAGTTATAAGGATCTGGTCAGCAGACTTAATGAAATGCGAAGAAAAAACTACATCGAATGCAAAGAAGAGCAACAAAACTCATTCCATCACTACGAATCAAACTCTGCCAAGGGAGGTTCAGAGATCTGGAAGACAGACTCCGAGGGGATCTAATAGAAGTTTTCCAGTCTTTCTGACAACATATTTACGATAATTTCTTCATATTAGATACATATCAGATATAAACAATGAACAGAAATAACGGTATGAAGTTAAAGGGAAAGAGAGGTAATACAAGCGTGTTAATTTTTTTTTTCTTTTTTGTTTTCAGCTTCAGTTATAAACATGTAAATAGCCTACCGCCAGAGGTTGTCGAGGCGTGGAAGATCAACACCCTTAAATCAAGCCAGACAAACATCTTCACTGTGATAATCATCAGTAAATAAACTTGCTCTAGATGGAACATACACAATACAACAAATATCACTTCTTTTCTTTCCAGATTTAAGCCTCCTCTGCCACATATCCTGTTTTCTACATTGGAACAGGACATGTTTCCCATTATCTCTTCCCTATAAAATTCCAATATCGGTATACTTTTTCCATAGTGCATGGCGCTCCTTCTCAGGGATTATCCTGCTTGCTGATGTGTTGGAGGGAGTGCAGGGTGGGTAGGATCCTTTTGCCTGACTGTCCTGTCTGTCTCTATAGATTATGGTCTGAGGATGTCATAACAAGTCTCCATTAGATAACCTCATCACAAACCATTCCAGTCTCGTTTTATCTGTCCCTCCCAAGTACTTCCATAAGCTCCCTCTCCACCAGTCTCCCAGCCAACCTCCCCCATCACCCCCAGCATCCTTCTCCCCACCACTCTCCCACCTTCCCTCTCCCCACCACTCTCCCACCTTCCCTCTCCCCACCACTCTTCCACCTTCCCTCTCCCACCTTCCCTCTCCCCACCACTCTCCCACCTTCCCTCTCCCCACCACTCTCCCACCTTCCCTCTCCCCACCGCTCTTCAAGCCTCCTTCCCCTTACCACTCACTTTTCCAACCCTCCTCTCCCCACATCTCACAATGCATCATCACTCATCGTATCCTAAATTGCTCTGACCCATTATACCCCCCCTCCCCTCCCCTCCCTTCCCCTTCCCTTTCCTCTGCCTCCATCCCACCCCTCCCATACACGATGCCAGAGGCCAGCCAGCCAGCCAGCCAGCTGCCTCTGCTCCCTCAGACGGTAATCACCCTCAAACTCCCCAACCTAGATCTGAAATTTCTACTGAGTTCTCGCCAGAGACCTGTTTCTCCTCCCCTGCCACCACTTTCATCATGGCTGTTATCCTCCCACCTCATTACCTTCCCCACCCCGCTGCTCCTCATGTGCTCATCATCTTCACCACTACTATTATCTGTCTAATCGTACGACCCCTCTCATCTTCATCATATTCATTATCTACTCTCATCATGTACCCTCATCTTCATCATGATAAATGATACCTTCTCAGTGTAGCCTAGCACCTCTATCTTTGTTACTACCATATCTAGCATCGATCATCGTCTCCTCCCTCACCATCACTACCATTCTCACTTTGTACCACCATCTCCCATCACTTTCTTGTTTTGTCTACCTCTCCTTCCACATCATCATCCCTGCTTATCATCTAACCATCATCTTTCTCATCCTCATCTGCCTGTACAGTGTCCACTACCATCCCCTTCACCATTACCACCCTTTTCAGTGTCCACCACCATCTCCCTCACTATCACCACCTTCCTCATTGTCAACTAACCATTCCGGTAACCATCAACACCATTGTTATCGTTTATTTCTCTCACCATCTACCTAACCCTCACCACCATTCTCATCCATTACAGACCGACCGTCTTCCTCACCATCATCACCATTCTTTACATTTACCACAATCTCCCTCACCGTCGACACGCCCTACATCAATCCACCATCAACGAACTCTCCCTCATATTACCTTGGTACTTCCTCTCACGCATTAACTCTCATCCCAGGCATTTCGATCATCTTCCTCTTCCCTCCAACAGACCTCCTTGCCTCCCCTCACATTTCCTTCCTTACCCCACACTCCTTCCTTACTTGAATCCATCCCAGTCATTGTGCCATTTATTCATCATAGGCAACCCCTCCACATACATACATGTAAGCACTTGAACACACTAGTACGACCTCTGACTACGACGGGGAGAGACCCTTGAGCACAAAGTCTCAACTCTTAAGTGTGTTGGCCTGGCCTTTGACCAGACCCTTGACCGTCAGACCAAAAGTCACACCATCAGATCTAAGAGCATTGCCCATCGTGTTTAAGGGATTAATCTCACACAATCCCTCTGCTGTCCTGACACATCTCCCATTCCTTTCGAGTTACCATCATCCATAGTTCAGTAGGTCTACCTAAAAGTTTATTTTTTTTCTATTTATAACTTGTCTTCCTCCGCTGTAGCCTCAGCCATCAAACAGCAGCAAGCAAAGTCTCCACAAAGGCTTCCCACACAACTCTCTCACCCTCCAGTGTCTCAGCCATACTTGAGCCTTGTCTTTAGAATTTGCAGATATCATCGGTTGTTCCGTTGTGCGTCCCATGTTCCTTCTCTGAAGGGTAGCACAAGAAAGATTCTAGAAGTCTCGGGGACTTTCGACTGATCGTCCACGATCTACAGTACCTCCTTTTTCTCCCCATATCACCATCTGTTGAAGAATTCCTCAACGCTTCTTCCCCTATTCTTGTCCGTGTTTTTTTCTTTCTCCGCTAAGCTCATGCACACACTCCAAGCTGCTGAACACTTTCCCTTCGTTTCCATTCGTAGTCTTTCTCATCTGTGTATCAGCAGGCAGGTCTTAATCCTACTTTACCATCTCTTTTTTAAAGTGCGCATCCTACTTGACGCTTACCCAACACTTATTGAACGACTGATCCTCAGCCCCTTGTGGAACACGTCTCCGGAGAACACACTGTCCAGCTGCACATTCATCTTCCAGTCATCAATCGCACGATCAACTCTTACTCCTCTCACTCTGCTCCATCTTAGTCCCGTTCACTCCCATGATCCATTGATTACCTATCTTTCTCTCGCCTTTCATCCCCCTCCGCACCTCTCCCCCTCTCCTCTACTCTGTCAGCTGGAGGAGCTGATAAACAAACATGAGTGTGGTTGAGTGTGAGGACGACCACTCCTCGCCGGGGATCGCTCGCCCCCGAGGCCCTCCCCCGCTGGAGTAATTATGGACGATATTTTTGTTCCGTGAGGTAATGATTCGGAAGTGGCTTAGCCTGTTTCATTAATTTCTTGAGTCGTGTGTGTGTGTGTGTGTGTGTGTGTGTGTGTGTGAAGAGGAGGCGAAGTGGTGGACGAGGGGTACTTCCCTGTCACCCACCCACCAGCCCAGCACCTCTACGCAGGAGAGGTTATGGGTACTCCTGAGGCAGGTGGAGTTGGACGGCTGAAGTCATGCGATCTAGGTTGACCAGCTCCCCACCCTCAACTTTTTTTTTTTTTACTGGCGCCATGTACAATACTAGTTATACACCCGTAGGGACCGATCGATTGAACTATTTCTACCGTCACATGTCTTTTTATCACTATTTATAATTACATTCATGAAGTTTACTCTCTTTCCCCATTACTCTAATGCTATAAAACTACTTTACATGTTTTCTAAGTTTTTCGTTAAGTATCTGACTTTTTGATCTTTGCATCTTCCCAAGAACTATTCACTGTTAACATCATCTATTTTGTACGGTATGGTGAAGGAGTGTTGCTTTAGTGAAACTCATTTCTTGATTTTTTTTTTCTTTGCCATCTTACAATTCTTTTAAGCTCTAAGTTGTCGGTATCAACAATTTTACGACTGAGTTTAATCAATGCATTTATGACACTTGTACCGTAAAAGTACTTAACAATTTTCTAACAAGTTTCTTGCGTCAATTTACGTAATGTCGTCTGGTTGCTCAACCTTTCAAGCATGTTTGGACATCATCAGACTGGTCTAAAACGTAGAAGATGGTGAAAAAAAGAATTGTCCTCAAATTCCCCCTATAACTCACCTCTCCTCATCGTGGTACAGTCCATGTTGCCCTCCTGTGGATCGTCTCTCTTAACTTTGTGCTTCTTTAATTCGATGTGAACTAAACCAAGAAGCTTACTCCAAATTCATCCTCATGTATGATATGAACCGTTTGTTTAATGTTTCCTTATCCATTTACGTGATTGCGGACGGAGTACTGACACTAAGGTAAAATGTTGACCCCCAAGGTCCTTATCACACAGAGGTTCTTGCAGCTTATTTCCAGTTTGATGATATTCGTACTGAGGCTTTCTCTCACTGAGTTCCATCTCATTACTTTGTATTCACTTGGGCTACCTTTCATCAACCTTGTATCAGAACAAAACTTTTGGGCTTATGTAAGGCCGATGTAAACTGATACAATCCTCTTCATCCATCATTTCCCTCATGACCGTGGTATGACCCGCAAGAATATTCACGTATGAGTTCGGTAATTCTGGCTAGTCACTTCAACAGGTCAAGAAGAACATTGGTCCCAGGACAGCCCTGTGGCACGCCAATGTCAACCGCAAACTATTTCGTGAAATATCCTCTGAAATCCGTCCTTTGTTCCTTTACACTAAAGTACTTTTCTATCCACCGAAAAAATCTCTCCCTTATTCCTGTCTGAAGATTATGATATATATTAGCTTCCTGTGTGGTAGAGAAAGAAATGCTTTATGACAGTGCAGACGCTCAATCCACCCAATTCGTTTTCTGTCTCTCCCTCTCATAGAATTCTATAAGACATTTCTAATGCCTCCCTCGTCTGTGGTTATTTGAGAGGCATGTTCAATGTACTGGTGTAATATTTGCCTGGGGTATAGGGAGGGTTACTGAGGGATAAGCAGTGATCCAGCACTTCAGCGATTGTTAAGTGTCAATACTTTGGTCATTTTGTTGTCTTTTTTTCTTCCAGCCTCACCCACACGTGGGCTGCTGGCTTTCAATCCACAAGCTTACAATGTCTCCATCTCGCGATGAACACTGGACAACACGGAACTCATAAGACTCGTTCTTCGTAAATGTAAGTTTCCTGAAGTACGTGGTGAGCGTTAGCTAAGCACCAACCCTGCTTATTCAGCAAGGTATCATGGGAAATACCCGAAAGTAATTATCAATATTCTCTCTCTCTCTCTCTCTCTCTCTCTCTCTCTCTCTCTCTCTCTCTCTCTCTCTCTCTCTCTCTCTCTCTCTCTCTCTCTTCGAACGCGGTGAGCGCTGCGCACTAGCCCTTCCTCAGGCAAGAATTCATCACAGGTACTCTCAAAAATACTTTGCCGCCCACTGTCATCCATTACGAAGCCAGATGGACAGTATGAGCTGACTTGGTATTAATTTTCGAGCATACTTTGCCACAGAGAGAGAGAGAGAGAGAGAGAGAGAGAGAGAGAGAGAGAGAGAGAGAGAGAGAGAGAGAGAGAGAGAGAGAAGGAGGGCGGGAGGGAACTAAAGGACAGACTGAACTAACTCACTACGAAGTAGCCCTAACAATAAATCGCTCCTCGCAGATTCAGAATGCTTGCTCAGACTACTAACAGAAGATGCGTCTCCAAGTGCCGTCGGTTTTATAAGGACTCTGACAAGCAAAGTTTAACTTAGTTGCGTGCGTCGAACATCCAGCCACATCAGCCACTCTGCTCTGCCCGACACTAACAACATTGGGAATAATCGTATTGAAAACACCGAAGTGGGTGCAATTTGGTGGTGGTCCTCAGTACGCCACAAACTTTGGAGTGGTGTTCGACGTGTTGAATCACTACCGAAACAAATACATTGTCTCATACAGGGGATACGCCAGCCTCAGCATGTGATGATGATGAAAGACAAAGAGTGGAACGACAGCTTTCTCTTCCATTTAGGTTCGTGAGGGGACGGTGTAAAAACTCAGGGTAGAAACCCAAGACGCAGTCAGTGTACACGAACACAAAGAATCCAGCGTCCTCAGTCCCGACGCTGAGGTGCAGACACTGTGCCAACCAGGCCGCCCTCTACTGTCCAGGGTTATGGCTGTCACCAATGACGACTAGTGACACAGAGTCACGAAGAAAATAGCTGCCGAAGCAAAAGACATCTGGAGAGGCGAGGCCATTTTCTTACAAGTGTCATCTCTTGAGTAATTTGATCGTTAAAGAATTCATGAACGACCATGAAAAGAACCTACCCACTTGTTCTTTTACTGAACTTGGAGGATTTACTTCTCAGAACAAAAAACGGTTCCTTACCCAAATACATCACCCGCAAGGATTCTAATATATTCCTCATCTGATATGAATAACTCTATGTACTTTTTCTACCATATTTCCGCCTCTCACACCGTCGTCACTTGTCGAACCCTGGGTTACGTTGGCATCTACGACCACAGGGATGTTTCTCACCACACCGCCAGTACCAGCAAAAGAGGAGGAGGAGGAGGAGGAGGAGGAGGAGAGTAACCGCATCATACAGCTATGGAATAATAGAGAGTTGCAGTCTTTGCGCTTGGAGCTTGATGTCACCAACTGGACGGCTCTACTGCATCCTGATGTTACTATACAACCTTTCTCTGAACAGAGCTCAACCCTAGACTACAAATGGATATCTCAGCAATAACTTGTGTTCAAGCCATCAAATCAAGGCTCCTTTCATACCGTCGCTGAGAAGTGCTTGTACGCAAGAAACTGAATTTGGTGTGTATATATATATATATATATATATATATATATATATATATATATATATATATATATATATATATATACACACACAGTGAGAACTTACAGCCTATCACCGGATGGAGGAGATGCAACTGCCTCACAGTACAAGCAGACACCAAGAGAAGATCAAGCTCAAATCATATTGGCCTCAAACTCTGGTGAACAGTAGAATAAAAAGTTAAACATCTAGTTTTGCATTCTGTAGAGGAAGGCAACAAAGATGGTAGGAGAATTAAGAGTGTTGATTTACAGGGAAAAGCTGAAGGTTTGAATTTGTCCACCTAGTATGAGAGGAGAGTAATGGGTGACCGGATCTTTAAGCTTTTAAAACAGATCGACGACGTAGACAGTGAACAGATCTTCGAGAGTTGTACGGACGGATCAAACTGAGGACATAACATGTAAATAAGGAAGAGATTTGTCAAAAATGGATGTGAAGAAATACATGTATAAGAATGGTGGATGAATGTCATAGAATGACTGAGGACATGGTTCATGCAGATAGTATACATAAATTAAAAAAATTGTGCGACAGTAGAAAATATTCAAGAGATGGGGCCCTACGAGTGTAAAACTCCTTCCTCGTACAGTATAAATTAGGTGATTATAAAGAGCTGATTAATGACGTGATACATGTCAAGTCTCACACAGACAACTAGTGTTCATATTGACACATACTGTGTCCTGAGCAGCTGAGCAGGAGGAGAAATTTTGTCCTCTGACGAAGACTGACCCCCTAACTTAGAAGCTGCGGGGCCTGATCATGTTAGCGTGTGAGTGTTTCGCGGTAGTGCAGCTCATCTGGCACACCCTCTTACTCCTCCCTACTGTGCCTGCCTCGTGCAGAGGATATGGCGGGCTCATCTGACCACTCCATTGGAAGATGGGTCTAACAGTCCTGGGGCGAAATCTTAACCTTCTACCACTTGATTCTGACGAACATCTTCAAGTGAATGGGAAGCGAATCCGACTTAGAAAAGGAGAATTCGGTAGCTGATCTGTTCCTTAATTTCTCCACTCCACTACAGAAAAAAAGAAAGTTTGTCTTGGTGGTGGATATTGGCGTACCATTGACCTCATAGGACACCTGACCCTCCTCACAACGGGCTTCCTTGATGTAGTGGTTAGCACTGTTGACCATGATTCACGGATAGGTCCGCCCGAGTTCGGATCCTGGGCGCAGCGATTAGCACCATAGCCGACTGACCTGTTCATCATCCCTTTGGGGCTGGTCGATGAATGAGTATCAGGATGCGTCTAGTGTGTGTGTGTGTGTGTGTGTGTGTGTGTGTGTGTGTGTGTGTGTGTACGAATATGAACTAATCGAGTGTAAAATGCTGTCCCCGTAACACAAAAGTAGGCATCACTCGTAGTCATCACAAAACTACAGTTTTTTCGCATCTTTAGTAACCTCCTCCCTCCTCAGTGGAGATCATCTTCGCGATGTGTTCTTACGTCGGTATCTGAAAGCCTCCCAGTTGTTGGCTTCACCATACCAAAGGTCAGCGATCCAGGTAACCTATTGCGGAAGAGTGACCTTAACCTTATTCTACCATGACCCCTTCTGCAAAATGAGATGTCATCTATGATGTTAAAACCGTCTAGACATAACATCACTGAGAACGCTGTAACACAGGGTAATATTTTGCTGCTGAGGAACATGGATATGATAAGTCATACCGCAGCACGGTGTGAGGAGCGTATAAGACTGGCTTTCTGATGAATGCGCAAGTCTTAGAAAAGAGTGCGGGTGAGGACATCCTATGAAATGGAATCGAACTCTATTATAACACGGAGACGGTCATAGTTAACGTTCAAGAGCACAGCAGCAAAGATGATGCTAGCTGGCTGCATTACGAAGAACATTACACACTTCAGATGCCAACAGCTTGAACGGAATTCTTCATGATGTGGATGAACACTGAGGCCTGGAATATAGTTCACTCTTACAGAAGGAATGTTCCCAGGATGGTATCAGTCTACTCAACAACTCAAAGAACCGAACATGACCATTCGTCTCTTGCCTCCATCAGCCTGCACGACCTCCCATATCATCGAACATTACAGAGACGCTGCAAGTCTGACATTCATGTATCAAAGGTACAAGACAGTACGATTTTTAGGTGAGCACGACAGTATGACCCTTGAGCACGTCGGTACGACCCTTGAGCACGACGATACGACACTCAAGCACGACGGAAAGACTGTTTTGTGTACGATGGTACTATATTTGCGTACGATAGCCAAGTTTTTAACCAGGGTCATACCGTCTGACCCAGAGGTCGCCTTGTGTTCAAGGGTCGTTTCTTCGTGCCCAAGAGTTGTACCGTCGTGTTCGTCAGTCGTGCCGTCGTGCTAAAGGGGTTATTGTTCGTCCACTTTACCCTCCCGAGGGTCCGAAAAGAGGACGAAACCAACGATGGAAGAAAGCTCAAAGAAGCTATTCTCACGTCTCCTCTCTATCTGAAACATGTTTATACAACAGCAGCCAAAAGAAGACAGAACTGCAGAACAGATGAAGTTACAGTTCACGTCAAGATCATCCAAGTCTTTCCTAAGATAATTGTATTAGAGGAAGATTATCCAGATATTTCTCCACCACAGCACGTACGTAATAGGGACGGGGTTCAAGAAGAACTGAGAGAGATTACCTACCTACCTACCTACTTACCTCCCTGCCTACCTACCCACTTACCTACCTACATACATACGTACATACACACGACGAGATTGTTGGCAAAATGTGGGGCTTCCGCGAAGAGAAGGAAAGAAGACAAACAGACATGCAGACAGACAAACAGACAGACACACACAGACGAAAGGAAAAAAAGAATGAGAAGGGAAAATAAAGGGGAGAGTTAAAAAGGGATAGACAGCTAGATCGACAGATCCAAAGAAAGATAGAATCACTGATGAAGTGACTGAGTCAGTGATATAGAAAAAGAGAGATTTAAGAGATCGACGGGAAAGTGAGACGGTAGTTGGGACAAGCAGCAAACAGGCAGACAAACGGAAAACACTACTGCTGTTACTACACACACACACACACACACACACACACACACACACACACCAAAGCAAGAGACGGAGACAAGAGGAGGAGGAGGAGGAGGAGGAGAAGAAAGGGAATTGTGAGCGACCAAAAGTTCAGCTTATCTCTTATCTGAAGATTCCATTTTCTAAACTGAAGAGCCAGTTAGCCGGAGAGAGCCAAAGAAATTTCCCACCCAGAGATAACCCTGGGTCCCTTGAGGAGGGGGATGGGGGTAGTAGGGTACCGGAGGAAGGGTGGCGACTGGGGCGTGGATATAAGAGGATGTGGTGAATTGCTTTAGGGAATAGTGAATACGGAAAATTGTATGAATGATATAGAGATATATTCATGAATCATAATGAACCGGAATGGTATAGAGAATATATATATATATATATATATATATATATATATATATATATATATATATATATATATATATATATATATATATAACTAGAAAGCGTAACTTGTATATATATGGGGAATGTTATTCCAGATGTGTGTACGTTTGGTCGAGTGATGTTTAATTAAGCTTGTATTGTGAGGGAAATTATTTAGCGCTTCTCGTTTCATTTCGATGTGTATATATGTTTTGCCAGTATTGTATTTGTGGATATTTGAATATAGGTTTATGAACTGTGAAGCAAAGGTAGAATTTTTATTTTTGCTTGGGGGTAAGTGATTACTTTCTTGAGGTTGTCTTCATTCAAACTCCAGCCCACCTGTCTCTCTCTACCCTGCTAAACTTGATAATCAAACTTGTATTCATATCACCACGCAGCTCTCTCTCCTTTCACACACTTTTCTCATTGGAGTCAGCCACCAGGGTCGTGTCATTCAACTGACTCTCCTCCCAACTCCAGAACCCCTTCTTCATCAGACTGCAGACTCTCTTACTTACCTCCTTCTCCACCCCATCCATATTAAGATTAAACAGCCTTGGTGACCTCACATATCCTTGACACAGACCAGTCTTCACCTGGAACCACTCATCCTCCTCTGTTCCTCTTCGAGTATACGCCTTACTCTTTCGATAGCAGCTTCTCACTGCTCCTAGAAGCTTTCCTTCCACGCCATATATTCGTAACACCTTCAAAAAAGCATCTCCATCTTAAAAAGGTATATTGTAACACCCTTTCTCCAGATCCACAGATACCACATACAAATCCTTCTCTCTTTGTAAGTATTTCGCTCAAAGTTTCTTTTAAGCAAACACCTGGTCCACAACTCCTCTTCTCTCCTGAAGCCACATTGTTCTTTCTCACTCTGATGATCTGTGCTTGCCAACATTCTCTCAATCATCACTTTCCCAAACAACTCTAGTTATATTCAGCAGACCTCTCTAGTTCATACCTCTCTAGTTCGAATAATCTCCCTTGTTCCTTTTTCCTTTATGCTATAACACTATACAAACACTCCGCTGTTCCTCATACCCCTCACGTTGACTCATACATATATTCAAAATCCTATATAACCAGTCAACAGCATTGTCACCAAGTTTCTTGATAGATTCAAGTGCATTCCCACTCAATCCAGCCAATTTGCCACACTTCATATTATGCAAGGCTTTCACCACCACCTTTCTTTTCACTAAACAGCTGTTCATGGTTCTCTTGTTTGGCATAACTCCAGTTCTAAGCACCGCAGATTTGCCAACCTTGTCTTCTAACACATTCAACAGCTCTTCAAAAATAGTCGCTTCTCCTCCTCTACTCTCTCACTCTTTCACTCTCTCACTCTTTTACTCTCATCTTTTGCAGTTCTTCACCCAATCTCTCCTGGTATCTCCCCACACAAGCCTCTTGCTCATCCTCAGTCACTTTCAACTCCCTTTTCCCATCGATATGATTTCCTCTTTTTTCTAAAGCCATTATAGAGTTTCTCCTTCGCCTCCACTAAGAAGTGATTGGATATCACACCAGCTACCCATCTCAGCACATTTATATCGAAAAGTCTATCCCTAGTACGCATATATATATATATATATATATATATATATATATATATATATATATATATATATATATATATATATATATATATACTATATATATACTATATATATATATATATATATATATATATATATATATATATATATATATATATATATATATATATATATATATTTAGTTCTTTACATTTGACGCCTCTATGCCGCTGTGTGTGTAGTCAAAAGCTCATTAAGTTCAATGACAGCGAGATGGAATTCCGTAAGATGTAAGGTTTATTGACAAAAATTGTGTACATTTAGTGATATTAAAGACTTACGAAAGATGTTCGGTCATATGATAAACGTAACTGAACGTGACCTTGAATTTAGTGGTGACAGTAAAGAAGATCTTGGTGTAGATGTTAATGTCCAAGGTACTGGTGTTGGGGTAATTGTGGCTCGGTACGTGGATGAAAAAGAAATAAGAATACTATGGAAAAGATTCTGAACACATATAGACTACTAGAAATGGGTCCAATACTACTCTAGGATTGCCCTTTCATGGGATATTTTTTTATGTGGCAGAAGTAAAGAGATGTACTAAGCTTTTTTGCTCCATATTTATGAAACTATAATTAGAACTTTGCCTCATTTTTTTTCTCTCATCTTTTAGCTAGATAGAAACATTCAACTTTACGTTGAATTAATAACGTGTTGTCAACAATTACATGTTGTTGATGCTGTCATTATCATTAACATATTCAGTATGGCTGAACGATGAGAGAAATTCTAGTATATATGATCTTTACCAAATTGAAGAGGAATAATGATCGAGGAAAGAAGTGAAATTTAACAATGACTATTTTACCATGTGTCGAAATGATGATGGTAGGACTTAGGGAAAATCTGTGACGACTTATGATACATGATACGTTCCAGGACGAAGGGAGAAGGTCTGGAACTGAGATGAGGTCAGTATCTGGAATGAAATACCTACCACTCCAGCCAGAATCCGCCATTATGAGGGGTTAGTCAGGCATGACAAAGTTACGGATTAGGAGTCGGTGACTAAGCAGAGGGATTGGGAGAGACCAAGTGATTAGGGAGTGGGTTTCAGGAGGCTATGGATTAGGGACGATCACCGATGAGGGACTGTGTATTCTAGAGATCAAGATTGAAGGAGTAAGTCATGGATTAATCAGTCGGGTTGAGGAATTCGTTGATTAGAAAATGGGTGTATGAGAATGTCAGGGAGTATGGGTAACTATAGTATGTGTTCGTCTTTTGAACACAGGTGGAGAGTTTCCAGCACCAGAGGGCTGTAAGGGAGCCACAGGTGGAACACTAGTCAGCTGGAAACCTCATGTCTGATTAATTAATTCATGAGGATTAAGTGAAAGTAGATAGATTAATCAAACGAGATGCAGAGATTAAATTAGGACATTTGTCTCGTGATACAATACTACACTTCTTTGTGAAAACTATTTTTCCTTAACTATGGGATGAAACAAGACCACTCGCAGCTAATTACAGACAGAGGTTGTTAAGGGCTGACTGAATGTGTAGCATGACTGCACTCGTCATCAGAACAATTTTGGGTAAGATTATAGTTATTATAGTGGCGCGGGCCAGTCATTACTTACATCCTCCTCAGAATGTAACTAACCTAACTTTACACAAGATACGAAGGATCGAGTCGTCGTCATAAATGTGACCAGTTCCCTTCACGATGGAGTTTGAAACTTAATCAGTGAAAAGAAGAAACATTGTAGTTGTGTAATGGATGATTTCCAGTTTCTCAAATGTTACATTTCTCTTATCTTTCTCTTATCATCTTTCCCTCCTTCAGTCAAGGCTCGGCCTTGATAAGGATTTCTGTACGCGATGGGCATCATCGACACGAGATAGAAAAAAAGATCGTATTAATGATCGAAATATTAACGGTATGATCTTGTGAAAATAAGAAAAAAAAAAAGATGATATTTAACCTCATTTCGGTGGCCATCATGGGCTGATGATGATCCGTGTTAACTTGAATCAGAACTTTGAGCGAGACTTGCACCACCTGGTCGAGAGGCATCAGGGGAGGAAGAGGGAAAATAAGATAAATGACCATAAAACCCAGACTGGCTCTCCTCTCTGCACCAGACGACGACGATCACTGTCATTCAAAGATCATCAAACTGATACCAAATTCAATCTAAGATTTTTTTTTTGTTCGGTCGCCGACAGAGTCTGATGCGTCCAAGTCTCCCTGGAACCAAGAAACTGCCTTCTATAGACGCCGGGAAATTGACAATAACGAGACGTCAAAGACAGAAGTTGGGTTGATTTCTTTATGACGAAGATTCGGAACTTTTGTGATATCTTGTTTTCTTTGTGGAGATCTGTCGTATGGAAGGACAAGATAACTAAGAATGTTTTCGTTATCTTCACCTGATATGGAGTGTGTTTAGTTCCCCTGTATGATTTCCTCTGTATACGTGTACCTACGGAAATGATATTTCTTGCGTTTTCATTCTGATGTGCAGATCTTGGTCTTTTGATAACAGCAAGAACACACGTACGGATGGACAGGAGAGGGAAGTGCGTAGTGAGTTGGTGATATACTCAAATAGTCCCCAAAACAAAATAAATATACAATGACAGTAGTGTAGCATCAGTCACGTTGTACTTGAAGCGGTGAAATACGCATTTTTCAAAGATGTTTAAGTACTTATAATAGGAGATTTCAGTTATGAAGAGATACACTTGGATAATTGATTATTATTGTGACAGAGAGTCATGGGGAGACAAATTCTTAAGAGTGTATACAGGAAATTTCCCTATACCAGCATAGATGGAGACTGCTTCTATGGGAGGAGGATGATCTCAATGGAAGGAAACAAAGGACGTAGGTCAGAGGAGTTCTTTCATTATAGGTTGAGATCACCAGGGGCATATCGCAGGGGTCTTTCTTGGGACCATTCCTCCACAAGATCTACATGACTGACTCGTCAGAAGACTTAGACTCTTACCCTCGCCAGAAGGGATTAGACTCCTTCCCGAATATGTATGTGGATGATGCCACAGTCATACAAGAGATATAAAGCGAGGAGGAATGCATCTACCTGCAGGGGAAGGCAAACAAATTTTTAGGGTTGGTCTGAGACATGGTTAATGAAATTCGACTCGAATCAATCCAAAGTAGTGAGAGAGGACCACAGTGAAAGAAGGCCAGAATATGAATGTAATGGAGCAAGAAATGATCTACTGGAATCTACTTGTGAGAGAGATCCAGGAGTGGACATCTATCTTCCTTAACCTCTCGCCAGAATTCCACATTAGCGAAACAGGAAAGCTGAAAAACAGTCTTCTGGCAAACATCAGAACAGCAATCAAATATATGGGAGAAGAAATATCCAGCGAGCAGTACACATCCTACGTTAGGCCGAAGCTAGAATATTCCTCTCAGGGTTGATTACTGTACCAAAAGCCTCACAAGGAACTAATACAGAAAGTCGAAGAGAGGACAGCAAAGATGGTGCTAGAATAAGAAGAACTAGATTACAGAAAACGGCCAGAGGGCTGATAATGCTGAGTCTCGCGTCCTTCCATGTTTCAGATGTTATTTCCTATCATATTGTTCAGGCAGGGGAAAAAAAATAATAGCCCTAAAGTCAGCAGTTATCTTCCATAAGTTGATTTGATAAGGCAATTTCCTCCGCGGCCAGTTATTATCTTACCTTAACTCATTCTAAACCCCAGCCTTCCTCATCCAAAGGTCAGCTATTATTATACCATAACGCATTTGAAAACCCAATACCTCCCGACACACACACACACACACACACACACACACACACACAGACACACAGCTGTTGGTTTCCTTCATTACAACCCCCAACATCCCTCAGGATCAGTTGTGATCTTGTTTCAGCTGGGGGAAAGGGGGGGGGGGGGCAGTGAATGAACTATCATTTTACTTCACATCCACACTCCCTCCGTGGTTCAGATGTTATGTTACATCTAATGTTTTCAAGCCCTAATTTCAGCATACATCTATTGCACATGATGTAGATAAAATACATGGAGACAAAATTACATAATATTACATATACAGTGTAGATACACGCTTTTTGTACATACTCGTAATTGGGCAAAAACCAAGGCACATCGACTGTGTCCCGTGGTGTCAAAATCCTTGATGACAGCTTTGACGCAGACATCAATATCTCGGGCGGACGTTGGGGGAGAAGCGAGGCTGGTCAGTCGCTTGATCGGTCATTTTGGCTACGGAGATATGTCGTCAGACGGCGAAGGGTGCTGAGTGAGCGCCCAGCAGTGGCAGTTAGAGAGACTGGTGCAGTCAGCAGAATGTTGTGGTTTGGCATGGATGTGAACCAGGTACGTTCCAGTGGTGGCGACGATGGCGTCTGGAAACCTTGTTTCAGTGGTGTTATCCAGATTTGTAGCTCTAAGTCCGGTGATGCGGGTATTGAAAGAAGAGGAATTCCATATTCTTCATTTATTTTTTTTGTTTGATTCTGCGTCTAGTGTTATCTTTCATGCGATAGTGTGTTAGATATGATCTATTGATTTGTCAGTAAAGTCTGGGAGGATGTATTAAGCACACAGGTTTGGTAGGAGCTTGAAGACTGTGTCGCTGAGGTATGAGATGGTCGATAAAATTCAAGGAGAGGCTGGGGTTGCCAGGAGTTCGTAGGAATGAACGCTGGTGTGTTCGAGCGCTGAGACCTTCGTCGTGCAGTACCAATACGGGGAGATCCATCTGGGAGACACATTAGCACAGTTGGGGGACTTTAACGCTCATATGTCAAGATACCAGAGAAGTCATCGGACTTACTTACGCATTGTACGCACGTGCGTATAATGCGTAAGCCTATGTACGCCACTGATGTACCACTTTTAGAATGAACACACTCACGTCGTCAACGTATTTCACTTTCAGACGACGCTCGCGCTGTTGACGGGATCATAAACTGGGCTACGCACTTTTAGAATTCAGTATCTCACTTCATTACTTCAGTAAAGAATATTAATGGTGATATGCTTTATGAATGATCTGTATTAAGAAATACATTACTTATTTACAACAGCAATGCAGTGTTACTAGTCCTGTACATAACATCTTTCAAACGTTGCGTGCTTTCTGTTTACTGAGAAACACTGAGCTGGTCTGAACTGGAAAATGAGCAACGCGTTGGAAATACCTGTAATTCAATCGTATATATCCGTCCATAAGCGTTCGTCACGATATCACCAATATCGAAACTGTTAATAAAGATATTTTGATAAAGTAATTACATAAAAATAAAGTAGAGCAACCAATGAATCTGTCCAGATTCCGTATGAATGATATGCATTTACATTCATCTAGTCCCCTGTTGAATTCCCACTCTCTTGCCTCCTGTTTTCTATTATCCCTCTACTTTTTTCTTTCGTTGAGTAGGGATCTCTTTAGCCCCCATTTAGTCTGCCTTCCACCTTATTTCTTTTTCTAGTATATCTTATCTTTTTTCCAGTATATCTTATCTTTTTTCCAGTATATCTTATCTTTTTTTCCAGTATATCTTATCTTTTTTTCCAGTATATCATCTTTTTTTCCAGTATATCTTATCTTTTGACATGAACCTTGTTTTCTCTTATCGTCATTCTCAATGTCTCTACCGCACCAGCTTCCTCCCCAGCATCTCATCTCGATCACCGCGGCATCCCTTATAACGCCCCGTCATACACCCCAACACCCCATTATGGCCTCGACTAACCGACCATCCTCCCCAGCGTCCACCCCATTGCTTCAGCATCCGCGTTACACCGTATTCCCATCTTCTCCCCACACTCCTTTATACCTTTACGCCCCATCGTCTGACATTCACCCCCACCTTACCAACATCTCATCACCCACGCATTTTCTTTACCACCCCAGTTTCCCCCCTTCCCATCACTCATCAATCGCCCCAGCACCCTCCCTATCACTTAACCGCCTTCCTCTCAAATCCACTGACTTCCTTAACAACACTGTTGTCTTCCCATCATAATGATACCATTCCAACAGCCCACTATCGTTCTCACTACCTCCCCATCGCTTTTTCACCCTCCTACCACTTCCCTGACCACTACCTCCCCATCTCAGTCATTCTCCCCATTATACCACTAGTATGTTTATTACTTCATCCTCCTCCCCATCACTTTACTATCTCTGTTAACTCGATCATATAGACCCTCCCCAACAACCAACCCTCCCCATACTCTACTTCACTCCTCATAACCTCCCCAACAGCCGGTGATCCTTTCTTTCACCTCACCTCACCAGACCCTAAATCTCCCCACCACCTCCCCGGTAATTCTCTCTTTGCTTCCCGCTTTTAGCTCCCCAGCCCATCAGTAAGAGGATCGGCACTAATTCTCCCCATCATGTGCAACAATGCGACGTGTCACAACTGGTAGTCACTAACTGACGTAATTTCCTGCTTTTTTTTTTTCCTTCACTGGTACAACACTATAGCACAGCTCTAAATAATAAAGATGATCTACCATGACTCTACTCTGTTTCGCTGACCGGTATTGGACGGGTTATTTTTAACATTATGATGTCCGCGTCTGGCAACCTAGCAGAACCACCTCTGCTGCACACGACACTCATTCCACCCCCAACCCCCCCTCCACCCCCCACCCCCAGCCCAGCCCAGGAGCCACAACGACTCTCTCCACATTCACAGTTATCACTGGGCTCGGTCCTTCTTACCCACGAGCCCCCAACTCGGCTCTAGCCAATTACCGCTAAGCTTCTACATTTGAAACGGCCAATCATGGGAAAGCCAACGAGGATTCCTAAAGCCGACAGACAGCAGCTGGAGAGGCGTTTTGAGCTGACTTCTTGAGTCCATTCCCTGTAGCGTCTTACACCTACTTGTTGCTCCGACCATTAGCAGTGAAGACGGCTTATAAATGTAACTAGGAAAGTATCGAGAACTTAGCCCTATCATGGGGCGGCTTACCAGTTTGCGACAATGGCTTAAATGCTATTATAGAAGGACATGAAGACTGAATGGCTTTTTCTCTCCCAATGGGACTTGTGTGTGTGTGTAAGGCAGCGCACGTTAGTCTGATCAATCATTAATGCTGTTGTACGTTCCAGTGAAGGACAAAGTCCTGTGCAAGACCATGCCTTTAATGAAACATTAGAAATAGGATAAAAGACAGAAAATGATGGAGGAAGAGGAAGGATGAATAATTTAAGAGTTTCGGAAAAAGTGAAAATTCTCCCTTCTGCGAGCGACCAGGTCGTAGGTGATAAAGAAAGACATGAGGGAGTAAAAAAGTTTGAAAGATCATTAGTGCAGGGAAACAGACGGACACCACAACGCTTCCACCCTTCAGTTGCCAACGGTCACACAGTAATCATGTAACTCAGTACCTCACCGAGTATTACGAGGTGTAGCTGTTGGCCAGGGGCAGACAAAACTAGCTTGTTCTCGGGAACAGAACCCGGAGTGATGTATATAGAAGAAGGTTTAAGATGCAATATTAACGGCTTATGGCCAGTGGGTCAAGCTCTGATGTCATCAGACTGGAAGAGGTGATCTATCGGAATGCTTTGGAATCGTCTCCGTCAAATAAGACTGTAGGGCCAGAAGCTTCCTAAATGTGGGACTAGTACTCTAAAGGAAGACAGATCAGTCCTTTATCTTCGAAGCAACTACTCAGATTTAGTGCATGTATGGCAACCGAACAGGACTCCCAGTTTCTTTAGAGACAGACTTAGCTATATGAGTAATGTAGGGCGTCTGAGATGTCCATGGTAGATTAGATGTTACGGTAACGCCGTATATTTTCACACAGTTAAGTGGTGCACTTACAGAGTCTTCAGAGGGGGATAGAAAGATTGTGAGTGGGGGGGGGGGGGGGTGGAAGGAGAAGTAGAAAGAAGTTTGGTATCGGAGGCATTAAACTTAGCGAAGTTGTGAATGCCCCAACGTCAAATCCTCGTTCCGCAGTTGTGGCGAGACGAGGCATAGGTCTAGTAAGAGAAGACTGGGCAGATTTGAGTGAAGTGAAGTGTTGAATCGTCATGGTACGAATACATTTGGTTTTCTGCTGAAAAAAAAGATGATCATTGATAAAAGGGGACAAAGAACGCATGAGACAAAACGTTGACCTGGGGAACACCGCTTTTGTTGATCCATCAGTAATTACAGAGACAGACCGGCCAGAAAGAGTAAAGCGTGGAGGGAACGCCAAAATGGGGAAGTTTGGAGATCAGACCTCTACTCCGAAAATCTATACAAATCTTCACTCTTGCGTCCACAAGATGTAATCAGACATCCCACTAGCTACCGCTCATAGCACATTTACATCCAAAAGTCTCTCTTTTACACGCCTATCAATTAATACGTAATCCAATAATGCCCGTTGACCATCTTACTTACTTTCATATGTATACTTGTGTATGTCCCTTTTTTTAAACTAGGTATTCCCAATCACCAGTGCTTTTTCAACACGCAACTTCACAAGCTCTTCACCGTTTCTATTCATAATGCTGAATACCCCATGCTGCTTAATTATATCCTCAAGCACCCCATTACTAACTTTCGCATTCAAACCTCCCATCTCTAATACCCAGTCTTTTATACTAACACTGCTGACATACTCACTCAGGTCTTCCCAAAGCACTTGCCTCTCATAATATTTCTTCTCATGAGCAGTTGCATAAAGCACTAATATAATCACCCATCTCTCGCCATCCACTTTCATTTTTACCTACATTAGTCTACAATTCACTTCCTTAAACTCTTTTACACACTCCCACAACTGCTTCAGGAGTAGCGCTCCTTCTGCATTGGCTCTTGTCCTCTCACCAACCCCTGATGTTACTATTAAGGCTTTTCTACACCATTCTTTTCTTTCATCCTTAAGCTTTGTTTCACTCGGAGCCAGAACATCCAGGTTTCTGCTACCTATCTCTTCTTTCTTCTCATCTTGGTTGCGTTCATATATATTTACAGACACCACTGCCTGAGCCATCGAGGAAGTTGAGCACTATCTGCTTGACTCCTTCTTCTCTTCCGTCTTTTAGAAATTGATACACAAGAAAGGAAGGGTTTGCAGTCCCCGCTCACGTTCCCTTTAGTCACCTTCTACGACACGCAGGGAATATGGAGGTAGAATTCTTTCTCCCTTACCCTCCTTGATCGCCATTTCTTTTCTTCGCAAGGTAGCGCCAAGAACAGACGAAGAAAGACCGTATTCACTCTCATCCATTCTCTCGCTGTAATATGCAATGCACGGACACCACAGCTCCCTATGTATAACCAGGCCCCACAAACCCTGGTCACTTCACACGCCTGGTTGTGGACAGAGAGGTATGTTAAAAACGCTGGCTTAGAATTTCAGATTGGAAAGATTACCAAAAAAAAATGTGAACAATATCCATCTGGTGGAAGAAAAATTATGCTTAATACTTGCCGTTCATCCTTCAGACAGATACGTCCTTCAAAACATCATTTACAATGATGAGGAAACACAAGAGTGCCAGTTTTGTATGTCCTAATCACACGTGCTTTTCATTTCTCTTCGTTCTTATAATTTTCCTTCCTCATAGTCTTCTCTTATTTTGAGTCACATCTTTCCAAACACCTATTTGTCAGTTTAGGGCTCATTCTTTTCATTGTCTCTAAACTGTTTTCTCTCCATAGTTTTTCTTACGGTTCGCATCCTTCCTCCTCTTCCTATTCGTCATCTCTTTTCCACTCACCACTCCTCTTGCTATCCCTTTTCCTCCCGTTCCTGATCCCACTTTCTCTTCCTCTCCTCTCTTCTCAATCTCCTCCCTCTTGTTGTTAGATCCATTATGGGGCTGAAAATAAATTTCCTCCGTATTTTTATCCATTGTCGTCAACAGTTTCCAACAATTCAGTATCTTCAGCGATTTGACAATAGTCGCATCCCAACCGTCCAGCCATGAAAATTGCATCAGCTGGAGGGGAAAAAAAAAAGATTATTCACTTCCTCTCTGCTTCATTTCCAGACCTTCATTTCTCGACTTTCCAGCATTTAATATATATTTTTCCCTGGGCGACTCCATCCTTGCTGAGTTTATATGGAATTTATTGCTTCCAGATTCTTTGACTTTTCTGACTCTCTTGGTTTTATAATCCATTTTTTTTTTTTTTTTTCAAGTTGTTCCGTTCCTTTGGTCGCTGACGGAGCGAGATCTCCCTCACTACGTGTTTTCTTTGAGCGTCTTCCAGTTTTCTTTTTCAAATGAGGAAGAGTTGAGAGGCAAGTGTAGTTATACTGTGAATGTTAAGATCTGTTGTCCAAACGCTTTCATATAGTGTTCAAGGAAGTTATTCGGTCAGTGGAAACTGGCTTCTCATATTCCTTTCATAGTTCGTGATTTACGTATACAGTCGTTTCCTCGTCCACGTTTCATTATTCCACAGCTGCATAGATTTAGTCGTCCAGTTGCATCAGTGAGTTAAGTGCCACTGTTTCCCTTCTCTGTGCCTCAACATCTGTGCCCGTGTTACTTTTATGATGTAATTCCCAGTCTATGCACCACTGAGATGCAGAAGAAAGCTAAGAGAGGTGGAGAAACTGGGAATACAATGATTAAATTTGTGAGGAAAGTGGTGTGAAAGATGGAATAAGTTGAACGTACAACAAATGTTATTCATAGAAATCTAATAAAGTTCTGAGATTTAAGACTGAAACATGAATGTGAGAGTCATAACATATACGTTAGATCCAAAAGGAAAATGGATAAACTATGAAACAAATTTACACAAGATCGAGAACAATGAATAGACCAAAAACATTAGTATAAAGCACAAACAATTTCATAAAGGCTTTAGGGGAGAAAAATAATGATAATCCAACACAAAAAGATGAAACAACTTCAACGGGTCTGGAGAAAATTTGTGAAACAGAAAAACTGTAATAGACCAACAGAAATATGAAGATCAACTCACGATACAGTAGCATAATGTCGATGAGGAAGAAGGAAATCCCAAAAAGGAGCCACACTTTAAATGCAGTAGTATAGACACTTAATGCTCAACAACAAGATATATATATATATATATATATATATATATATATATATATATATATATATATATATATATATATATATATATATATATATGTGTGTGTGTGTGTGTGTATGAAAAGATCACAATTTTGCGCGTGATCAAGATATTTCTATGAGTGCACGGGGAAAATGAAACACGAAAAGTTCCCAAGTGCACTTTCGTGTAATAATCACATCATCAGAGGAGACACAAGAGAGGAATATAACAGTCAGTTGATATACATCGAAGAGACGAAGCTAGGACACCATTTTGTAAACATGTGATTGTCCAAAACATGTATATATGTCTGATCATTATCTTGTGGAGGCTAAGGTGAAGATTTGTATGGGTTTTCAGAAAAGAAGAGTGAATGTTGGGGTGAAGAGGGTGGTGAGAGTAAGTGAGCTTGGGAAGGAGACTTGTGTGAGGAAGTACCAGGAGAGACTGAGTACAGAATGGAAAAAGGTGAGAACAATGGAAGTAAGGGGAGTGGGGGAGGAATGGGATGTATTTAGGGAATCAGTGATGGATTGCGCAAAAGATGCTTGTGGTATGAGAAGAGTGGGAGGTGGGTTGATTAGAAAGGGTAGTGAGTGGTGGGATGAAGAAGTAAGAGTATTAGTGAAAGAGAAGAGAGAGGCATTTGGACGATTTTTGCAGGGAAAAAATGCAATTGAATGGGAGACGTATAAAAGAAAGAGACAGGAGGTTAAGAGAAAGGTGCAAGAGGTGAAAAAAAGGGCAAATGAGAGTTGGGGTGAGAGAGTATCATTAAATTTTCGGGAGAATAAAAAGATGTTCTGGAAGGAGGTAAATAAAGTGCGTAAGACAAGGGAGCAAATGGGAACTTCAGTGAAGGGCGCAAATGGGGAGGTGATAACAAGTAGTGGTGATGTGAGAAGGAGATGGAGTGAGTATTTTGAAGGTTTGTTGAATGTGTTTGATGATAGAGTGGCAGATATAGGGTGTTTTGGTCGAGGTGGTGTGCAAAGTGCGAGGGTTAGGGAAAATGATTTGGTAAACAGAGAAGAGGTAGTAAAAGCTTTGCGGAAGATGAAAGCCGGCAAGGCAGCAGGTTTGGATGGTATTGCAGTGGAATTTATTAAAAAAGGGGGTGACTGTATTGTTGACTGGTTGGTAAGGTTATTTAATGTATGTATGACTCATGGTGAGGTGCCTGAGGATTGGCGGAATGCGTGCATAGTGCCATTGTACAAAGGCAAAGGGGATAAGAGTGAGTGCTCAAATTACAGAGGTATAAGTTTGTTGAGTATTCCTGGCAAATTATATGGGAGGGTATTGATTGAGAGGGTGAAGGCATGTGCAGAGCATCAGATTGGGGAAGAGCAGTGTGGTTTCAGAAGTGGTAGAGGATGTGTGGATCAGGTGTTTGCTTTGAAGAATGTATGTGAGAAATACTTAGAAAAGCAAATGGATTTGTATGTAGCATTTATGGATCTGGAGAAGGCATATGATAGAGTTGATAGAGATGCTCTGTGGAAGGTATTAAGAATATATGGTGTGGGAGGCAAGTTGTTAGAAGCAGTGAAAAGTTTTTATCGAGGATGTAAGGCATGTGTACGTGTAGGAAGAGAGGAAAGTGATTGGTTCTCAGTGAATGTAGGTTTGCGGCAGGGGTGTGTGATGTCTCCATGGTTGTTTAATTTGTTTATGGATGGGGTTGTTAGGGAGGTGAATGCAAGAGTTTTGGAAAGAGGGGCAAGTATGAAGTCTGTTGGGGATGAGAGAGCTTGGGAAGTGAGTCAGTTGTTGTTCGCTGATGATACAGCGCTGTTGGCTGATTCATGTGAGAAACTACAGAAGCTGGTGACTGAGTTTGGTAAAGTGTGTGAAAGAAGAAAGTTAAGAGTAAATGTGAATAAGAGCAAGGTTATTAGGTACAGTAGGGTTGAGGGTCAAGTCATTTGGGAGGTGAGTTTGAATGGAGAAAAACTGGAGGAAGTGAAGTGTTTTAGATATCTGGGAGTGGATCTGGCAGCAGATGGAACCATGGAAGCGGAAGTGGATCATAGGGTGGGGGATGGGGCGAAAATTCTGGGAGCCTTGAAGAATGTGTGGAAGTCGAGAACATTATCTCGGAAAGCAAAAATGGGTATGTTTGAAGGAATAGTGGTTCCAACAATGTTGTATGGTTGCGAGGCGTGGACTATGGATAGAGTTGTGCGCAGGAGGATGGATGTGCTGGAAATGAGATGTTTGAGGACAATGTGTGATGTGAGGTGGTTTGATCGAGTAAGTAACGTAAGGGTAAGAGAGATGTGTGGAAATAAAAAGAGCGTGGTTGAGAGAGCAGAAGAGGGTGTTTTGAAATGGTTTGGTCACATGGAAAGAATGAGTGAGGAAAGATTGACCAAGAGGATATATGTGTCGGAGGTGGAGGGAACGAGGAGAAGAGGGAGACCAAATTGGAGGTGGAAAGATGGAGTGAAAAAGATTTTGTGTGATCGGGGCCTGAACATGCAGGAGGGTGAAAGGAGGGCAAGGAATAGAGTGAATTGGAGCGATGTGGTATACCGGGGTTGACGTGCTGTCAGTGGATTGAATCAAGGCATGTGAAGCGTCTGGGGTAAACCATGGAAAGCTGTGTAGGTATGTATATTTGCGTGTGTGGACGTATGTATATACATGTGTATGGGGGTGGGTTGGGCCATTTCTTTCGTCTGTTTCCTTGCGCTACCTCGCAAACGCGGGAGACAGCGACAAAGCAAAAAAAAAAAAAAAAAATATATATATATATGCAGTGAAAGCGTTGAGTATGGGCTTTGAACTACCCTGAACACCTGAAGAATGGTGTTCAAGACTTCTCCGACGGGTGATTTTAACTTTACGTTGCTGTCTTATTGACCTTTGCATTTGATCGGCCAAAAAGACCAAATGACCTGCCAACCTGCTCAACACCATATTACGAAACGACCGTAAATAAAAGTTCTGGCTAATTAAATTGGATACAATAGGAAGTGGAAGAAAATATAAGTAAATTTGATACGTTAGAAAGTGGAAAGAAAATGAAAAAAAAAGAAGAAAAGAATGAAATCCCAGAGTGAACTGGAGGCTAAAGGGATTTTAGGAACATAGTTCCAAGAGGAGCTCACGTTCACAGCAGGAGCCGCTCCTTTGTTCTCCTGAAGGTGACCTGACCAACACGAGGGGCGGATGACCACCAACCCTTCACGTCATGCGCCCGTCCCTCGTGGTTACCGCATGAGTTAACGTAACGACAGCAGGAGTAACATTGTTATCATGTTCTTGTGTACCGAACATCTCAGCAGTTATTCTCATATTCTTAAGTACCCATCACATCAACAATGATAGGCATTGGAACTTGCGTTAACTACCCGTTTATCAATTATTACCAATATTCACGAATTCTTACAGTCATGTTCTGTTATATGTGACCAGGCGTTTATTTGAATAAAACTAGAATATCTAGAAGTACCTTAACCCGGCTGTTTTAAAACGCACTTCCGTTAGGACGTATAACTAATAGATTTGTGAGACTATACTGGTAATATGACGTCGTATGTCTTGCCTAGAGCATATTCCTACATTTGGAGGTCACGCTGAAGTATAGATGATGCAGAATCCTCTCCCAAATTTGTTGAAAAATATAGTGTAGTCCTAATCGAAGTTTTCCAGAAATGAACGTTTCTCACATCGTTTGTTCACTTTCCTATTTGCCTTATGGTCTCTCTCTCTCTCTCTCTCTCTCTCTCTCTCTCTCTCTCTCTCTCTCTCTCTCTCTCTCTCTCTCTCTCTCTGCCAAACCCACCACTCGCCACACTCGCGTATCAAAGGCTTCAAGTGGAGAGTGGGAGCAAGAACCTTTTGACGAATTTAGACTTTACCTGGGAAAAACATGCAGGAGGCCTGCCCTCCACGATTATTTATATTCTTTTTCTTTTTGTGACTGGGTCTTTGAGAAACATAAGGTGGACAGAGGACCACGGCTTTTGTGTATGTGAGCAGCAGACTAGAGATAGTAATTGAAGACTCTCGAAGTCCCTGTTTTATTTTACCTTGGTTCAGTTAGTCGGTCACCAAGGAAAAAAAAAGAATGTTATCTTTGTTTTGAATATTGAGGACGTAATGAAAAGTCCTCTTTTAAAAGAACGCCTCTGAAAGTATATTCTCCTTCGTTCAGTGACCCCTCGATCGAGTGAGAATAAAATATATTCTGTGACGAAAGTGAAGGTGAAATTTAACTAACGGACCTCCACCATATATATATATATATATATATATATATATATATATATGATAGACGCATTTCATCTTAATGTGGCATTTTCATGGACCCACAGTGGATCGAGTTCAGAAAACATATGTCCCAGAGTTTATTTCCTGATCATCTGCCACTTTCTGGACGGAAGACTAACCAGAAAACACAGAAATTCTTGGAAATAAACAAAGGGCGGGAGGGAGGGGGTGTTAGGGATGCGCCGAAAGATATGCACATAAATGTCCATAACTGAGGACCCGTGGGGGAAATTCTGATGCAAATTTCTCTTCCCGAGACCGTCTCCATTATCAGCTTCTTTGTCGGGGTGTGTGGTTGTGACAGGGTCTGAGGGCGTGACAAGGTGTCTGGGCATGTGTCTGTTACAGAGGCTGAGGTCGTGACAAGGTGTGCGGGCTCGTGTCTGTTTGTTACAGAGTCTGAGGTCGTGACAAAGCGTTTGTTACCGAGTCTCAGGTCGTGACAAGGTGTGCGGGCTCGTGTCTGTTTGTTACAGAGTCTGAGGTCGTGACAAAGCGTGCGGGTGTGTGTGTGTGTGTGTGTGTGTGTGTCTGTTTGTTACCGAGTCTCGGGTCGTGACAAAGTGTGTGAGCGTGTGACTGTTTGTTACAGAGTCCGAGAGCGTGATAAGATGTGCGATTTTGTGACTGTTACAATGCGTGTAAGTGTGACGGGAACTGAGAGAGACAGATCTGCCAGTATGAACAGATCTGATGGTAAGTGTGAAGTAGATTTTTTTTTTCCTCGACTTTTTAAGGGGAGTGCGTGAACACGTGAATATGTATAAACGAATGGATTGGTACGAACGTGTGGAGGTTGCATGAAGGTGTGGATGAATGGAGATGTGTATGAACGCGCTGGTGAGTTCGAATGTGTGGAGGTGAGGTAGGCATGAGGCGTGCGTAACATGAAGCGTGGGCGCGTGCCTCTGACAGGGTCTGAGAACCCAACAAGATGTATAGGCGTGTGGCTGTGGTGGAGTCTAAGGGTGTGATTAAACGCGTGGGCGTGTTGCTGTGATTAGGGTATGCGGGCGTGCAGCTTGATAGTTCTGAGGTATTGACACAATAGTAGGATCTGTTTTGTTGAGCTTATGTTGTGTCTGAGAGTTTTGTATTCGTGGCTGTGACAGCGTTTGGCAGCGAGCGACTCTGGGAAGATATGTGGCCACATATATATATATATATATATATATATATATATATATATATATATTGGATGTGAATAGAGGTGTGGGTGTTGGGACAAGACAAGATACGTGATCGCATGGATATGAACGGATACATCTGTTGAGTTTGTGACTATAAGGGGAAGACGAGACGCGTGCCTGTGTGGAGGTAGTGTTCCAGTGACAGACTACGTGGGTGTGAAAGGACGTGTGAGCCGTGACTGTGGCAGGCCATGATCACCTTCCACACCCACCCACGTCCCTTGCACATACGAATCTGTTAGTATGCATATATGTGTGGGAGTTTTTAAAGATGCAATGTTGAATGAATGAACTGGTGGCCGTACGGGAGTACAGCAGTACCCTGATGCGTTCGATTATGTTAGTATGATCGCCTCTGTGGGTATGCATGATGTTTCGAATTTGTGGGTATGTCGAGATGTATGGTTATGTTCGAATGTGTAGGCATGTGAGGCTGTATAGTTAAATGCATGGATCCATATGAATATATGTACATGTTCGAATGTGCGAGTGTGCTTTTCAGTGTCACCGTATTTGAATGCGTCAGAATTTATGAGTGTGTTCGAACGCGTAGGTCTGTATGAGAAATGAGAACATGTATGTATTGGCATGTAAAACATTGGTGGCTATGGCCACGCACGTTATTCTACTCGGAAAAAAAAAAGCCATCGAACACCCTAGACATAGAATACTAGATCCAGAGTTAACAATAAAGAAAAAACAATGGTGACCATGTACCACAAAGCTCTTCCCTTACTTCTGTCACAGCTCAGCACCCTTACCTCTGTCACAGCTCAGCACCCTTACCTCTGTCACAGCTCAGCACCCTTACCTCTGTCACAGCTCAGCACCCTTACTTCTGCCACAGCTCAGCACCCTTACTTCTGCCACAGCTCAGCATCCTTACCTCTGCCACAGCTCAGCACCCTTACTTCTGCCACAGCTCAGCACCCTTACCTCTGCCACAGCTCAGCACCCTTACCTCTGTCACAGCTCAGCTCCCTTACCTCTGCCACAGCTCAGCATCCTTACCTCTGTCACAGCTCAGCACCCTTACCTCTGTCACAGCTCAGCACCCTTACCTCTGTCACAGCTCAGCACCCTTACCTCTGCCACAGCTCAGCACCCTTACTTCTGCCACAGCTCAGCACCCTTACTTCTGCCACAGCTCAGCACCTTTACCTCTGTCACAGCTCAGCACCCTTACCTCTGTCACAGCTCAGCACCTTTACCTCTGTCACAGCTCAGCACCCTTACCTCTGTCACAGCTCAGCACCCTTACTTCTGCCACAGCTCAGCACCCTTACTTCTGCTACAGCTCAGCACCTTTACCTCTGTCACAGCTCAGCACCCTTACCTCTGTCACAGCTCAGCACCCTTACCTCTGTCACAGCTCAGCACCTTTACCTCTGTCACAGCTCAGCACCCTTACCTCTGTCACAGCTTAGCACCCTTACCTCTGTCACAGCTCAGCACCCTTACCTCTGTCACAGCTCAGCACCTTTACCTCTGCTACAGCTCAGCATCCTTACCTCTGCCACAGCTCAGCATCCTTACCTCTGCCACAGCTCAGCATCCTTACTTCTGCCACAGCTCAGCACCTTTACCTCTGCCAAGAGACTTCGCCCTCAAGACCTCCACTCAACTCCATCATTCACACTAAGAGCCTTGTTTAACTCTCATCATCCGACAGACGTATTCCCATACCCGTCACTCTCTGCCAACAGACCTGTCGCCTCGCTATACCCTGCTCACTCACGACCTGATAGCTGGAGCCAAGAAACGCTTGAATCGAGAGTTCTGATTGGTTAATGCAGCACTCAGGAGCGTGGTAAATCCACACCTCTTCTTGTTTTAACATTCATATATTTACATTTGTAAATTGCTTGCAATATAAGCAGCCAGTTTAAATATGAACTAATTTCCGAAGCTAAAGAGGTAAGAATTAGCGTAAAAAGTTTACCGTTATTAAAGAAAATTAAAGTTGATTTTAAAGTTTTATAAAACGGTGTGACGTATGAAGTAAATGCGGGCATGTAGGTGTTTTCAATCAACCAGGTTACGTATTTTGTCTCGTAAGGCAATGGTGCCTACTGTAAGGACTTGTTCTGTAATTACAATATAGGTTAATGCCAGTTTTCATTATTCTGTAGATAATAATTATTTCCAAGTGTACATAATTTTTTTTTATAAATCATTTGTGTCTGGCTTTATTTGACATGTTTCGAAGAAAAAAAATATTCAAATTCGACATTAGGAGTTCAAAGGGCTTTCATCTGGGACCAGCGTATTACATGCGTTTTCAAATCGTCAGTTTAATATTTTCATATATATTCCCCACGATGCGTTTTGCACTGGTCACACTATTTCGGGAGATACGAGATTGATTAAATACTGTTCCTGAAATGTTATACCACCTTCTATATCGTTTTATTTCTAGCTGAGGAAGAATTTGAAAATGAAGAAAAATGTTTGCCAATATGGCAATTTTCTCCCCAATATTTAAAAGTTTTGTGGTTGTTTATTTCACGCATTCCTACTCTGATGTGATGATATTATGAAAACCTTTCATTATAGTATGAAGTAATAGACTTGATCGGTGTAGTGAACAGGTAAGGTTTACAGAGCAGGCCGGGGGGATAGTCTGAGAAGTGTCATAACAATTATCAGATTTTCAAGTCTCAAGCAGCTGTCATTACGTCTGATGATCATAAGATGTTAAGAAATATCTTAGATATATACTGATTAATGTGGTTCCTTGATCTGTCTACCTGTAAGTAGACCCACAGATGGCAGTAAAAAGTTGGCTAGGCTGTTCCAGCTGCCTGACTGATGCCGGGTTGCTGTAGATGTTCCTTTGGCGGCCAGTCATTGTTGTCTGGTAACCGAAGTGACTCCTTACTCCACGCACGCCCTTCAACTGTTTGTGTCCACGAACACCAGCTAAGCTTTATATCCACCAACACCAGCTAAGCTTTGTGTCCACCCAGCTATCAGGTCTGAGTGAACAGGGTATTGCGATATGGGATATGGGCAATGCTGCTTACGAATTTGTTTCGACACCATCAAAGTACTCAGGTTTCGAAGCGTGAGTCATGGTGTGCTGGGAGTCACAGGGACTCGCAATTGTCATGAGACTTAAAGAGCTTCACTCAGGCCTTACTGACGTCTCGTTTCATCAGACGAGCACGAACCATAAGGTCAGTGAACGTTTCAGTGGGAACATTTTTTTTTTTATGTATTGACGTATGTATTGCGATATTTGACATTGTTGTTTGTGTAGTGTTAGTTTTTATGTCGCATCTGTAACAGATGAAGCTTTCTGGACGGTCTGTAAGGATATCCACTGAGCTCTGTTTGCTCTCTCAATCTCATATTTCTCCCTTGAATATATAACGATGCGAATACTAAAAACAAATTTACTTATTAAGAAAGTTTCCTTAACTGTGAACTTGGCAATCATATGCAAATCTTATCTTGTTTTTCCAAGGAAATTGGAAAATAAAGGTTTTTCCATTGGAAGTGTGTCCCACCAGTTTGCCTGTCAGTGAGACTGAGTAATGTTCTCCCAAGGATGAACCAACACTAACCTGACCTTACTCCTGTGACCTTTGACCATAAGGGAACCCTTGATGTATCCCAGGATCTCCCCGTGGACCAAGTATCAGTGTACTGCGTCGTTTACTGCTTCACAGATGATGACTGTTCATCTGGTGAACATTAACCCAGTGTGACTTTTCCATCAGACGCATTACACGAACATACGCGTGTATCTGCTATGCTATACGGCCATGCGAAAGGTCTATAGTAACCATAAGGTATAATATTAGTTCATGATTCTCCCCTTTGCTGCCAGCTAGCTGCTTCGGCCGACCTCGAACCAAGCTTCGAAGCTTCGATCGATCTGGACTTCGAGGTTTCGATTGTTTTTGGCGCTGTAGTGACCGGACGTAGTGCACATTAACACCTCCCACATTATATGACCTCGAGCCCTACATGGCCTTAACCTCCTCCCTCTCCCGACCTCCACCTCCTCTACAGCTTTCCCATCCCCTGACCCTCACCTCTTGAACTCCACTGCCATGCCTTAAAGCTCCACCTCCTACACGACGCCGACCTCCACTCCCCCTTCATTGCCCTCCCTTCCCCCGCTCACCACCTACCACACCTTCCCGAACACCACTCCCTGCATGGCCCCTCCCTCCTCAACTCTCCTTCTTTGCACAGCCCTCCCATCCCCAGAGACCCCACCTGCTGAACGGTACTCATTCCGCCATCCCCAGACCCCTTCCTCCCCTGCACGGCCTTCCCCTCACCAGACCCCCCCCCCCCCCCACACACACACACACACACACACACACACACACACACACACACACTGATGGCCAGTCCGGTTACCCCGAAGTGGAATGAGAACGACGGTGATAGAAAAAGAACCCCCCCCCTCAATAAAGGAGGTAGAAGTAAGGGAAAAACGGAAAAGAGTCAGATTAGAGAAAGTGACTCATCTTGTATAGAATGGGTTTGTTTTTGGTAGGACAGGAGTGGACAAGTGAGGAAGGATCAGGTTTGTGATTGTGTTGGGATATGCAGTGCATCATTATTTCCTTCAGGATAAACAGGAGAAAGGATGGGCTTTTTCCTTTGTGCAGGTACGTGGAGGGGGATGTGCATGCAGGAGATTGTTTGTCGCACATGACACTCGCCATTAAGCATGCCGACTCACGAGTGGGTACGAATTCAGTGTTGGTAAGTTATTAAGATATGTAATTGGTCGGTTGGGTAGACAGGGTTAGGGCAGTTCCCAGGCGTGTCTGCTCTGGATGTTATTAGTATATAATACTAATATTGTTATTAGTATTAGTATTGTTCGTCCCGATGAGATAATTGAAACTCTTAATCCAGGAGTCAAGATGGAGCTGATAGCGTTCTATTTGCCTGTCAGAAAGTCATCTGCAGTCGGTGTGCAGATGACTTTATAGCTTGTAATTCTGCTGTCTCGTGTAATTCTGCCGTTCTGAAGGTGGCCGGAGTTAGACTGGGAAAGCTTTGACTTCCTGTTAGTGATGCGCCTGAAAAAGTGTTCGAACTGTGTTCTTTAGCAGTATTCAGTATCTTTGCCAACTGTATGAGCTCAGTCAGAGGTACCGTTTCGGAGTTACTGACTTCGGTCACATAGACAAGGTAAACAACAAAGCCATTCCTCTATGTGTCTAATCTACCAAGACCTTGAGCTTTATATTTGAGGCGCGATTGGAATGGCTTGTGTCACTGACCCCGTCTTCACACACAGCTCTGTGTCTCCACGGTGTCCATCGCTGCTTCCTGTTCTATGATAATTATCGTGTGCTCTAATCGCTCTCAGTTAACATCTTTCGACGTCCCACATGTCTGCTGACAGACGCATCCACTTGCTCCACTCCCGCCAACAAACACTACCACTTGCTCCACCCCAGCCACCAGACACACGCTAGCTCCCACCCACCCACCCACCCACCCCCTCCGTGGCCAGCTGGCAGGCCTTCCCTCCCTCCCTGCCAATACCCCCCCTCCCACCCCACAGCCCCGGGGTCAGAATATCTCTAATGGAAAAACTTTGGCCTTTTCAGTCAAGTACTGGTAGGTTCCGACAGGCCATTTAAGGGAATCGTTCATCAGGAGCGGAGTCAAGTGAGTGTGGCAGGGGGTTCATTAGACCAGTCTAACGGGTGTAGGGCGTGTGGCTGGGTGCCATCTGCTCCCAGGAGGGTGTAGGGCGTGTGGTTCGGTGTCATCTGCTACCAGGGTATAGCGTAGGGCGAGTGGCTGGATGCCATCTGCTACCAGGAAGGTGTAGGGCGTGTGGTTCGGTGTCATCTGCTGCCAGGGTATAGTGTAGGGCGTGTGGCTGATCGCCATCTGCTACCAGGAAGGTGTAGGGCGTGTGGCTGGATGCCATCCATGACTAGAATGGTTTAGAACATGTGGCTGGGTGCCATCTGCCACCAGGATGGTGTGGGCCATGTGACTTGGGCGAGGGGAAGCTTTCTTCTCCCAGGATGGTGTAGGTCGTGTGGCTAGAGGCTTTCTTCTCCCAGGTTGGTCGTGGAACTTGGTATTTTAGAGAACCCTTGATCAAACCTTTGTTGTTGTTGCTCCCGTATTCCCCCTTCTTCGAACCCAAGGGGTCGTGTTGTCGTAGCTGAAGGACCACATTGAATGGGTTCCCTGAAGTCTGCTGTAATGCGAGGAAAATGTTTTTGGAGAAGATTAACTTCACTGTCTTTATAGCGTATAATTATAGATTTATTTTTTCTTTTTTAATGTTTGTTGTGGCGGCACTGGTAGCTGAGGCCCTAATCAAGGCCATCCTATTAAGACTATATATATATATATATATATATATATATATATATATATATATATATATATATATATATATATATATACATATATATATATATATATATATATATATATATATATATATATATATATATATATATATATATATATGGAAAGCTGTGTAGGTATGTATATTTGCGTGTGTGGACGTATGTATATACATGTGTATAGGGGTGGGTTGGGCCATTTCTTTCGTCTGTTTGCTTGCGCTACCTCGCAAGCGCGGGAGACAGCGACAAAGCAAAAAAAAAAAATAAAAAAAATATATATATATATATATATATATATATATATATATATATATATATATATATATATATATATATATATATATATATATATATATATACCCAAGCCTGAGCGAGGTACCCATTTTATTGGCCAACCCCTTCTGGGTGGATGAACAGTTGGGTTGACTGTGGACCGACTGCCGCAACCAGGATTCGAACCTATGCGCTCGACCCTGGGCTTATATAAATGCATTGCATGTAAATCACAGCGATGCGCGTGATCTAAGTGTTTGCCGATAACCACGAGGAGAAAGAAGACTGGGTAAGTCCCGAGTTCACATTCGAGTAATGCGTCTACAGGGGATGAACTTGTCGTGCTGCTCCTCAAGGTTTATCAGGAAAGAAGACTTAATGCTCAGGCTAAACAACCAAGTGACTCTAACCTTCAACGCCCGTTTGATGATATATATATATATATATATATATATATATATATATATATATATATATATATATAGATGCATCATGTAACATCTGTGTTCCGCCAACTAGCGAATGAATCTTGCGTTGACATTATAACAACACGCCTCACCTCACCCTTCGCCCTCCTCTTTCCTTCCTTCTCTCCCTCTCTTTATCTCCTCTGGGTCCTCGTGTACTGTCATATTCTCATGTGGGTGTTGTACAGGGGAAGATGCATTGTAGAAGTAACGTGTAGTGATGTGAGGCTTAGATATGCTGCTGTAAAGCGTGTGTGTGTGTGTGTGTGTGTGTGTGTGTGTGTGTGTGTGATTGGTTGTTTAGCCTGTTAGGCCTATCGATTTCCAGGGTCATCATGGCCGTCAACGTCAAATTAAGATAACTCACAAGGGTAAAATCTCGAACACCCTCGAGTATTGGAGATTATTCCAAGACCAAAGACACATTTTCATGTTGTATATGGCCCTTGATGGATACGTATTCTTGTTGCCTCATCTATACACCTTAGGCGGGCTGGCTGTGCGTGTGTTATGACCTATGTGATATCTCCTCTCTGTACAGTACGGGGAGAGAGGTCTGCACTCGCGAGAACACGTCTCCTGAACTTTCCTCGCCCTCAAGCAGCATTTTAAACCTCTATAAAAGTTCCTGGCAGCATTCAACTCCTCATTCGGTTAGTTTGTTCCGACCAAACACCATCTTAACACTACACCACGGCTTCTTAACACCCGTCTGATTACCAACCTTTTTTTTTTTTTTTCGCCCAGCGTTTTGTCTTACCCTGGGGTTACTCTGGTCCTGCGCCCCCTGAAGAACTGTTCACTGTCTGTATCATTCACATGATTTAGAAACTTGAAGGAAGTTGTCCAGTCTCTCCAATCTCTCTCTCTCTCTCTCTCTCTCTCTCTCTCTCTCTCTCTCTCTCTCTCTCTCTCTCTCTCTCTCTCTCTCATATTGTAGATCAGTCCTCTTGATTCAGCTAACAACTTAAGCTGCTTTCTCTGGACCTTCCTTCTCCGCCAGTTCTTTGTGATTCGTTCAGTGCAGTGACAAGACTTGCGAGGCGTAATCTTGTTTTGGTCTGACGTTTGTTGTGAATGGTTTACCGAAAATGTCCTTATCAATACACGTGAATGCGGTTCTTATATTTCCCGGCAGACAGTTTGCCTATTTCACAATTCTGATGTGTAGTTCGGACGACAGTTTGGGCTCGAACTTCCATGAGTTATTTTCCGTGAGGTAATATTAGCAGAGAGGCCTTCTTGCGCTCTATCTCATCCTCATTACCATGAACTTGTACTGAATCTCATCGTCCATTTTTTCAGACCAACCTTGGGATTTATTCAGGTCCCCGTTGTAGGCTGATGTAATCATTGACATTCTGTATTTTTCTCATGATCTTAGCAGCCTCCGCAGTCATGTTTAGGTACGATCCCAGTACATGGAGCAAGTCATGGCCATACACCAAGAATTGCAGTGGGTTTACGACTAAGTCTTGCAGCACGCCACTGGTAAACCCAGCCCGTTATGGTCTTTTCTCCCTTCCTCTCAGGTAGGCTTCTGTCCATGGAAGAAATTTGCCCCTTATTCCTGTCCGTAGTTCAAGCGTCTTTATCAATCGCCCACTAAGAACAGTGTCAGCGCTGAGAATGGGTGATTAAAGTTACGGATAAAAAGACCGCAAAAACTTAGATTCTCATGAAGGTGCTGTGTCATAGAGACAACGATTTAACCACAAAATTATACAAGAGAACTCCATGTACAAGCAGGGCAAAGAGCATACGAGAACTTGGGAGGGGGGAGATACGTCATCATAAGTTGACCTTGTCATTACATTTGGTAGGACAGAAATGCAGCATGTAAAGTATGATGCCTGGCTAAGCTAGGAAAGGTTTATTACGTGTATCGGTAGGTTATTGGCGCTTCTCTGAGGGCCTTGAGGTTCCACAGGAACCAAGAGTGTTTCTTCGTTCCTCCTTCCTTCTTCCAACTTCCCACTCTCTCTCTCTCTCTCTCTCTCTCTCTCTCTCTCTCTCTCTCTCTCTCTCTCTCTCTCTCTCTCTCTCTCTCTCTCTCTCTCAACCTCCTTTTCTCTTACTCTTTTCCATCTCACCTGTAACACCCGAATCCTTCTCTTTCTCCTGCCGTCCCTCTTCAATGTCTCATCCTTTCTCTGTTCTCTCCTTCCATAGCACTCCCACTCCCACGCATCCATCACTACTTTTCCCTCTATATTCTTGTATTCCTGAAATATTACAAGTCAGTCCTCACTCACGCCTACGGTGTTCTCAGGTCTCCCACTTCTCGCCCCCACCTTCGCCACAGCACAGACGAGCGAGAGAGAGACACACACACGCACAACAACGACAACCCAGTCAGCGATGAATCAGAACAAATGCCAGCATCACTTACCACCATCATCGCTTCCCTGGCAATTAATTCTTCCCTGAGAGAGTTCCATTTGTCTTGATATTGTTTGCCTCAACACTAGCGCTGCCCAGGGATGTTAATCTCTCTCTCTCTCTCTCTCTCTCTCTCTCTCTCTCTCTCTCTCTCTCTCTCTCTCTCTCTCCAGCAGGGAGGAGGAGGAGGAGGAGGTGGTGTGAAGCCACCGACCAGGAATGTATCGGAAAAAAGTTGGTGACGATTACGAAGGCAGTGAGCTAGTGCTCCAGTGGTTGTCAAGTGTCACTCCTTTGGTCTTTTGTTGCTGGGGAGGATTAATGCATGAGTTGGGTGTGGACCGATTGCCGCGCCCAGGATTCGAACCCGTGCTGGTTCCATTGTGGACGTTCCCGTGCTGGCAAATGGTCAGTAACGCTAACGACTACAGTGCGAAAGCCCGTAATTACTCTTCAAAATCTTAACTGAAACGTGTGTCACGTGTGTGTGTGTGTGTGTGTGTGTGTAGGTGGGTGTGTGTGTGTGTGTGTGTGTGTGTGTGTGTGTGTGTGTGTGTGTGCTCTTAAAGTTAGCGTTGATTACAGAGAGATGCTTCACTAACTTCTATTGGTTCGTAAACTTCATAAAACGACCTAACCCTTCTCCCATTTCCACTGGAGAATGGTTAGATTTTTATGTGTTCCATATTTCCTGTAGGTAGGAGCTGTATGTGGTAGACCAGTGTTGTTCACTAGGGGTTCCACGGAGCTCAAGGTGTTCGCGAAATGTTGTAATAATCAGGGAAAAAAAAACCATTACTTATAGAAGCTCAGTAAGTTTATATAATCTATATATATATAGATACAACTTTTTTTTCTTTTAAGCTTGGCTAATGGTTGTCACAGATGGTTTGCTTAGTTTCTTCATCAGCTGGCACAAAGAATGACGGGGATGAGAGAGAGAGAGAGAGAGAGAGAGAGAGAGAGAGAGAGAGAGAGAGAGAGAGAGAGAGAGAGAGAGAGAATGGATGGAGAAAATCAGGGTTCCAGAAAATGTCATACTCTATCACTGATAGGTTTAGGCCTTCTTCCTCCACCAAGAAGAAATGGTATAAACCACTGGTGTAGACAAGAGTCGTTTAGGTTCGGTTATTTCGTAAAAATTGTTAATTTTCTTTTTAAGGGTCTTCACTCTCCCTGAGCACATAGCCTGCTGAAACATTTATGGTTCTTTCAGAAGTCCTGATGATTTCCCTTGCAAACTGTAGTTGCTTGTAAAGGATACAGTTGCTTGTAAAGGATACAGTTTACATTATTTTACGTCTATACGTTTACAGAAGCCAGGTTGCCTTCAGATTTGTATAGCTGTCTGATTTTTACTGTGAATTCTGTTTGCTTTCATTTCTTAGCTTGTGTTTTCACTCTTCGACTAGTTCAATCATTTTTCACACCCACACACTTCCTTCCTGTCTACGATTACCTACGACGAGGTTTTTGCCAGTAGGCCGGGCAAGCCCGTAGCGGTGAACGCATATCTTGTTTGTTTTTAAAGATTCTCGTTTTCTCTTCTCACTTACGTTCCATGATTATCTCCCGGTTAAACTGTAGTTATAAGTACGCATTGAGTTCAAGTCTTTTCCAGTTTGATTTTCTTTCACTTTATATTCAGTGTGTTACCGTATTTTGAAGTATCCAACCGAGAATTTGAATCAGAATTGTAATCATACGCAAAATGATGATATCTGATTCGTCCGACGTTCGTTATGTAGCCAGATGGGCAAGTCATCTCTTTGTTTAGTAGAGGAGTTGTATTTCAAATGTACCAACTTTTTTGTTTGCTTTTTTCTATGTTAGCTGAGACGGCACGGGCCGCTGAGGCCCTTGTCAAAACCATCCCATTAGCTCTCTCTCTCTCTCTCTCTCTCTCTCTCTCTCTCTCTCACACACACACACATATATATATATATATATATATATATATATATATATATATATATATATATATATATATATATATATATAATATATATATATATATATATATATATATATATATATATATATATATATATATATATATATATATAAGTTATGGAAGACCATAGCTTAAGATATGCAAGAACCACACTAGAGAAGGTGGCCTTACTAGAACTTAGTTTGAAATCAGTCTCAGGCGAATTATGGAATTAGGATGTTAAGATCCAGATCTCAATCATAGGCGCCCTGGTCACCATCATCACTATCGATTTTATTATTGTCATCGTCGTTATCATCACCATCATCATCTTCATCATCACCGGTGTCATTATTGCCATCATTATCATCAGTGTAAACTTCTGTATCATCACTATTATCATCATCAGTGTCATCATCATCATTATAATCATCAATTGTAATCATCATCATCTGTGTCATCATCATTATCATCATCAGTGTAATGATTGTCATCATCATCGTTCCCACCATGTGTGATCATCACCATTATCATCATCGGTGTAATCACTGTTATCATCATCATCATCATCATCATCATAATCATCATCATCAAAAGCGTCATCCTCGAGATCATCACTGTCATCATTGTCATGATCATAATAGTCGTCATTTCCAACTGTGTCTTCATCATCATCATCATCATCATCATCATCACTATAGTCAGACTCACGCTCAGTATAGGACAGATTCACTAAACTCAGACGCACAGTCGTTCCTGCTAGAATATTTCAGCCAAGCATCGTATGGTCAGTTGAGTGACTCGAGGTCTCTATATATTCATGTGAAAGTTGTTGGTGCAGGAAATGTACCTCATGGTAGAGGGAGTCCACAGTAGACAAGCATGTCTGATGGTTTAACACATAATAAGCACAACGGAGCTTCATGACGAAGATATTCAGTAATGATAGGAAGAAGACAAAACACTTACAGATTCAAGCATCAATTAATAATACTTATCTCACGTTAGGGTCATTATCTTCATGTTAAATAGACCAATAAAGATCGTGTTTCATAAAGTGATTTGTCAGAAACTTTGGGAATCAACCAAGCAATGCAGGGAAAAAATAACAATATGTTCGTCGGAAATCATCAACACAAGGCAGTGACTACTACTGGCCTAAGGTAGAATCTTGAACTCTTTAAGAGAGTTTCTATTATGTATACATTAATCCTGTCTCAAGAAGACTTTTCATTTTTATTCTCCCCTAATGTGAAATCCTCTCGACTCTTTTATTTTCATGCCTTAAAGGTGAAATACCAGGACTGTACGTCTCCTTACTCTGTACACTGGTGAAATTCACCCCAATCCGGAACTGTACACTCCTTTCAACCTTTTACCCTCGTACGCGTAAGCTGAACTTTGAATTATTCAGGTCTCGCATGTGGTGTTTCTCTCTCTCTCTCTCTCTCTCTTTCTCTCTCTCTCTCTCTCTCTCTCTCTCTCTGACGTTTCTGCCAAGCGACCGTGAACTGTTGTGGTGGTGGTGGTGGGAGGGGTGGGGGGGTTGTTTGGAGGTAGCGTAACTGGCGCCAGCCGACGATAAGAGAGATAAACAAAAGTCAACAGAGTTTATTATGAACGGCTTTGCTAGTGGGTAAATAAACAGCACAGTGGCGATACCTGCTTCATACAGCGCTGGCGGCGGTGGGGCCTTACAGGAAGGACCTGTGGTAAAACGTTGTCGAAATGTTTTGTTCTGCGGGTTTTTGAACTACATTTTTTTTTTCTTCTGCTTCGCGTAAGTCATAGGGTTTTATGCTTCCAGTGCAAAGTGATATTTTTTTTTTATCATTACACCATAGAGATGTCTGGTGAATGAGTGTTGGAGATTGTTAGTGTGTTTGTGTGTGTGTGTGTGTGTATGAGAGAGAGAGAGAGAGAGAGAGAGAGAGAGAGAGAGAGAGAGAGAGAGAGAGAGAGAGAGAGGTGTAATTAGCGGTCTGTAACGACCTACTTGGACAGGACGAGGAGGGAGTTCTAAACTAGAAGGGCTCCGTCTCTTGAACTTTCTTTGCTGACTAGCAACGTTTTGGCCTTCTCTTTACAGTCAGCATTCACAGTCTTATACCCTAGCTTGCTTTTTCCACTCACCAACGTTTACTCTGGTACTGTTAAAGTACGTCATACTGTCTCTCCGAGTGTTTAGGGTTTAGTATCGTACTATGGCTGTTGGTATTCTGTCTTTGCGTTATCAAATTGGTTTAGAAAATTGAAATGCATGATCCAGTCACCCTTTATTTACTCTTCTGTCTTTTGAGGTTAGACACATTGGTGGCGTCAAACCATTCACTGTATGTGATATCTCTTAATTATAGGGAGCATTATTATTGCCCTTCCTTTGGACCTTCTCTATCAGGTCTTCGTTCTCCTCGAAGTGTGGAGAACAAATCTGTAAGGCATATTTTAATCTCAACTTGATTTAAGCTGTGAACAAGTGGCTGAATCGTTCCTCCTTCATTAACTGAAATACATTCAAATATTTGACAGAAGACAGTGTGTTATCTTCATGGTATTCTCAAAGGCAGAGCTTTAGCGATAGGTTTAGGTTGTACAGTGTCGACTCCCACGTTCAAAGTTTCAGGGTTCTAGCTGCCACCGTCCAGGAGGTATGGCGCTGTGAAGCACAGAGAAACACACACACACGCACGAAATTGCAAAATTTATACTCAGGCGCACATCACTGGGATCATTTTGGTATTCATACAGAGTTAGCTTCCAATTCATTACTTGGACTTTGGATAAGGAAACCTCTAGCGCTTGGGAGAAGTAATGTTGAATAGACGGGGTACAGATGATAGATTTAAGTCTATGGCCAATAAGTACAGCATTGCACAACCTTAAGAAATCCCCCAGAACTCACCATTTAGAGCAACAACGAAGAAAGTACTTCTGTTCTTATCCGAATCTTTCTCTTCCCATTAAACGGACTTTCGTAATTTTCCAAATCTTTTTCTCTCTCACTTAACCATGGTTCTGTTCCTTTCCAAATCTTTCTCTCTCAACTATGGTTCTGTTCTTTTCCAGATCTTTCTCTCTTCCTGGATTCCTTCACTCTAGATCTCCCTCTGGCAATAATCTTAACTGTCCTACAATTTAAGGTAACACGAAATTCAATCTCTTGAGCATCATGGGGTCCCTTCCTCTTGGCAAGTCGTCTGACTTCTGTAGTTGGCCGTGGCGCAGTAATCCTGATGAAGCGCCTCCGTTCTCCACACAGTATCACTCTTATCCTCAAGCCCGGCCCCCTGCCCCTCCCCTGCCACAGCTAGTCCTATAATGTAAGAACTTCGGTACAGCGCGCCAAACTTGGACCATAAAGCGCCGCCCTTGGCGCTGTCCTGGCGTGGATGTGGACGAGTGATATGCCCTGCGCTTGTTACCGGTTGGCGGGCTGGTGGCGACGAGATATTGTGGGGTTGTGTTTATTACTACTACAACGTCTCTGTCTTCGCTGTTGGTCTGAGTGATGTTAGGAAGTCAGGAGGTTTTATTATAATCTGAATAAGATCTGGAAAGGAAAGAAGAGGGAAAGGAATGGATGTCAAAGAAGCCTTAGATATATACAGCTGAGAAAGGCTGGATGAGAGAAGGAAAGCGCGGATGTAAAAGAAAGATTATATATGAGAGAGAGAGAGAGAGAGAGAGAGAGAGAGAGAGAGAGAGAGAGAGAGAGAGAGAGAGAGAGAAGGACGAATGCCTTTGCATCCAGCTTTTCCTAATATCAGAATGTTAGCCACAGATGGTGTAGGAATGGTTGATATCATTGCCTGCCGAGAGACAGGGGCGGGGTTAGAGAGAGAGAGAGAGAGAGAGAGAGAGAGAGAGAGAGAGAGAGAGAGAGAGAGAGAGAGAGAGAGATGATATCTCCCCTCAATCTTTGCCGTCTCTCCCTTATTCTGTTGTATGTGAAGCAGTGGACGCAGGCAAGCAAGAGACAGACAAGTGAGATAGAGGAGGAAGCTAACACATTCCTTCCCAAACATAGATACAGAACTCAGTATCGGTCACACAGAGGCGGATAACAGTGTCCACCTCCAGTATACTCCCTCCTCCTCCTCCTCCTTCAATACTTCCTTCCCATCCCTCCCTTCTTTCCTTCCTCCATCCTTTCCTTCCCTCCCTCCCTACTTTTCCATCCCCATCCCTCCCTCCGGCTCAGTTGGGTAATCTGATACACGAAATCGCACCAGTTGATTAGCGTGATATCCACCCACATTAAACACTCGGTTCGGCGACGTGAGAAAAGAGGAGAAATCCAATTACAACCTTGACGCTAAAGTTGGGACAAAAAAAAAAAAAAAAAACTCGGGGAATTTATTTTTTTTTATATATGTATACGTCAAGTGGAGGAATTGCCTGAAGGCAGTTAACAGCGTGGTGAGCAAATTGACTCGCTTGACGAACGGAAGGGAAAGAAAAATGTACACATCACACATATATATATATATATATATATATATATATATATATATATATATATATATATATATATATATATATATGTATATATATAGACACTTCATATGTGATTGCTTATTGTGACGTACGGTGCTACCGGACTCCGCTTGCTCAAGGTTACGCCACGGGTGGAATGTCACCCTTAGCAAGGTTGTAGCACTGGCACGACAGTCTCGTCAGACAACTCCTCACCCCCCCCCCTAAAGTGAATCTACATCTTGCAGCTGGAAGTAGCGCATCCTCCCTGGGCTGCAGGTTCATTTACAAAAGTCCTGGGTAACCCTGGGACATCCGTGTGTATTAGTCCTGGGATGGTTATGAATAATGAATAAAATATATACCTATGTACATAACGTGCTATTTCATGCTTAGATGCATAGAGTCATCGACGCTATAGTCTAATACTCTGCTTATTTCTCATGGGGGGGAAAGTAAGGTGGTGTTGATAACTCTCTTCGTATTTGTGGTATTTCTGAACTGATGTACACTGACGATTTCTCACGTTCTCTAACATTGCACGTCGGCAACTAAATCATTGTAGGGTTTTATCATATTTTTATTTAATGTTTTTACGCTGGTCTGTCTGTTCTTACTATAATCCTAAAACTAAACAAACCTGTTAATGTGGGTAACTAAAAAAACGTAAATGTGGGTCCGGTAACAACATTATATATATATATATATATATATATATATATATATATATATATATATATATATATATATATATATATATATATATATTTTTTTTTTTTCTTTCATAATATTCGCCATTTCCCGCGTTAGTGAGGTAGCGTTAAGAACAGAGGACTGGGCCTCTGAGGGAATATCCTCACCTGGCCCCCTCCTCTGTTCCTTCTTTTGGAAAATAAAAAAAAAAAAAGGGGAGGATTTCCAGCCCCCGCTCCCTCCCCTTTTCGTCGCCTTCTACGACGCGCAGGGAATACGTGGGAAGTATTCTTTCTCCCCTATCCCCAGGGATAATATATAGGTAAATAAAGTGCGTAAGACAAGGGAGCAAATGGGAACTTCAGTGAAGGGCGCAGATGGGGAGGTGATAACAAGTAGTGGTGATGTGAGAAGGAGATGGAGTGAGTATTTTGAAGGTTTGTTGAATGTGTTTGATGACAGAGTGGCAGATATAGGGTGTTTTGGTCGAGGTGGTGTGCAAAGTGAGAGGGTTAGGGAAAATGATTTGGTAAACAGAGAAGAGGTAGTGAAAGCTTTGCGGAAGATGAAAGCCGGCAAGGCAGCAGGTTTGGATGGTATTGCAGTGGAATTTATTAAAAAAGGGGGTGACTGTATTGTTGACTGGTTGGTAAGGTTATTTAATGTATGTATGACTCATGGTGAGGTGCCTGAGGATTGGCGGAATGCGTGCATAGTGCCATTGTACAAAGGCAAAGGGGATAAGAGTGAGTGCTCAAATTACAGAGGTATAAGTTTGTTGAGTATTCCTGGTATATTATATGGGAGGGTATTGATTGAGAGGGTGAAGGCATGTACAGAGCATCAGATTGGGGAAGAGCAGTGTGGTTTCAGAAGTGGTAGAGGATGTGTGGATCAGGTGTTTGCTTTGAAGAATGTATGTGAGAAATACTTAGAAAAGCAAATGGATTTGTATGTAGCATTTATGGATCTGGAGAAGGCATATGATAGAGTTGATAGAGATGCTCTGATTCAATCCACTGACAGCACGTCAACCCCGGTATACCACATCGCTCCAATTCACTCTATTCCTTGCCCTCCTTTCACCCTCCTGCATGTTCAGGCCCCGATCACACAAAATCTTTTTCACTCCATCTTTCCGCCTTCAATTTGGTCTCCCTCTTCTCCTCGTTCCCTCCACCTCCGACACATATATCCTCTTGGTCAATCTTTCCTCACTCATTCTCTCCATGTGCCCAAACCATTTCAAAACACCCTCTTCTGCTCTCTCAATCACGCTCTTTTTATTTCCACACATCTCTCTTACCCTTACATTACTTACTCGATCAAACCACCTCACACCACACATTGTCCTCAAACATCTCATTTCCAGCACATCCATCCTCCTGCGCACCACTCTATCCATAGCCCACGCCTCGCAACCATACAACATTGTTGGAACCACTATTCCTTCAAACATACACATTTTTGCTTTCCGAGATAATGTTCTCGACTTCCACACATTCTTCAAGGCTCCCAGAATTTTCGCCCCCTCCCCCACCCTATGATCCACTTCCGCTTCCATGGTTCCATCCGCTGCCAGATCCACTCCCAGATATCTAAAACACTTCACTTCCTCCAGTTTTTCTCCATTCAAACTCACCTCCCAATTGACTTGACCCTCAACCCTACTGTACCTAATAACCTTGCTCTTATTCACATTTACTCTTAACTTTCTTCTTCCACACACTTTACCAAACTCAGTCACCAGCTTCTGCAGTTTCTCACATGAATCAGCCACCAGCGCTGTATCATCAGCGAACAACAACTGACTCACTTCCCAAGCTCTCTCATCCCCAACAGACTTCATACTTGCCCCTCTTTCCAAAACTCTTGCATTCACCTCCCTAACAACCCCATCCATAAACAAATTAAACAAGCATGGAGACATCACACACCCCTGCCGCAAACCTACATTCACTGAGAACCAATCACTTTCCTCTCTTCCTACACGTACACATGCCTTACATCCTCGATAAAAACTTTTCACTGCTTCTAACAACTTGCCTCCCACACCATATATTCTTAATACCTTCCACAGAGCATCTCTATCAACTCTATCATATGCCTTCTCCAGATCCATAAATGCTACATACAAATCCATTTGCTTTTCTAAGTATTTCTCACATACATTCTTCACAGCAAACACCTGATCCACACACACACATATATATATATATATATATATATATATATATATATATATATATATATATATATATATATATATATATATATATATATATCGTAGTAGGCGACTAAAAGGGGAGGGAGCGGGGGGCTGGAAATCCTCCCCTCTTTTTTTTTTTTTAATTTTCCAAAAGAAGGAACAGAGGAGGGGGCCAGGTGAGGATATTCCCTCAGAGGCCCAGTCCTCTGTTCTTAACGCTACCTTGCTAACGCGGGAAATGGCAAATAGTTTGAAATATATATATATATATATATATATATATATATATATATATATATATATATATTGAGAGAGAGAGAGAGAGAGAGAGAGAGAGAGAGAGAGAGAGAGAGAGAGAGAGAGAGAGAGAGAGGGAGAGAGAGAGGAATATGGAGGAAAATAAGAAGGATAAAGATCAGGTTGAATACGACAAAAAAAAGAAAAAAATCTTGTTGTTGTTGTTGTAGGGAGCAAGACAACAACATCTCAGCTGCTGGTTTGCCTGGCGTTCCTCTTAAGGCGGAGGATCAGCCGGTGGTGGCGATGTACTGGGGGCTTTTGGCTGCCTGGTTCTCCTACTTAAGCGCTCACGCTGGATATATTGTGCTGGATTCCGGGCAAGAACACAGGGAAATTGAAACTGCCAGGGCTGGAAAACGGCAAGACTTCGCGCGCGCGTGCGGTACGGCGTTTGAAATTCCACGATCTTCCTTCACAACAGTGAATGAATGATAAGAAGACAGGAATGAAAGAAGCACCGAAATGCATAAGAAACTGACCACTTGTTTCCCAAGATAGTATTCCTTGAAGACAGTGTGAGAATGCCATCACTTGATGGTAACCTAACAGTTGCACATTATGTGGTGTGAGGAGGGTTGGTTAAAAAGAGAGACGTGGTAGTAAAGGGATCAAATTTGAGTAGGGTGTGCTGAAACGGTCTGGACATATTGGAGAGGATGAGTGAGGAGAGAGACTATATTAAATGGAAAAGTATCCGTCTGAATTAGAAGAAACAAGTAAAGATGAGACCAAGGACGAGATGGAAGGTTGGGGTGAAAACTTTGAGTATATGGGGAGGGGTGGGGGGGGCATAACATGCAGGAGGGTGTGAGCCGTGAACGGAACAGAACAAATTGGAGTGATTTGGTAGACAGGGAACGAAATGCTGTCAGTGGCCTGAACCAGAACATATGAAGTGGTTAGAGGAAACCACAGAAAGCTCTTGGTTGTAAATCGATTAGGGTTTTGATGCATTATGCATGACAGCTTGAAAGTGCATGTAAGCAGACGTATGCCGTTCTTTGTCCCTGGCGCTGCCTTGCTAACGCTGAAAAAGTCAAACAAGCATAAAAATGAAGGATCTGCATTGATGATAAAACTTTTTTCTTTGAATTTTTGAGGTTTCTGCTGTTCAAATCAGCTTTCTAAAGTCCTTTGAGTACTGCCATTTTAAAAACACTGGTGCAGTGAAATAAGTTTTGTACTGTGTACGTTTTTTTTTCTCTCTCTCGTCTTTGAATATCCTTGAGTTCATTATATCATCTTAGCAAAATTCTGTTTCGCGGGATTAGGTCTTTGAAGGCTGTTTACCGAAGTTAAATATCTGAAATGAGTTTACCATTTTTTTACACCTTCCTTGTTGGCTTTGGAAGACGGTTACGTCATGGGCTACCTCCAACACCAGCAGTATCACAACCAGGTTTATACCAAGAACTACATTTTCTTCTTCCCCCCCCCCCCAAATCGTACAACGACTCGCCCAAAAATTTCTTTTCCACGTTTTCTGTGAAGTATGATCGTACCTTGCTGACATGTTTGTGACTCCCTTCCTCACTTTGTCATGAGCCGCTGTCAGGGTCTGACGTGTACCACCTGGCGTGTTAGCGTTCCCCACCAGCTGCTTGCAGGGTCTGACGTGTACCACCTGGCGTGTTAGTGATCCCCACCAGCTGCTTGCAGGGCCTGACGTATACGTTTTGGCGTGCCAGCGTTCTCCAGCAGCCGCTGGCAGGGTCTGGCATGTCAGAGCACCCCACCCGCCGCTGGCAGGGTCTGACGTGTACCGCCAGCTTATCGCACTACCAAGTGACTCCCTGGCGTGCGGCCGTACTTCAGATAAAGCCTCCAGCCTGTTCTCCGCCTCACGCTCGAGGAGCCTCTTTCCTTGCCTACCCCGGCGGGTGATGGTGGAGGACAAGCCCGAGCATCCAAGCACGATAAGCACCGCACGAGAGAGTACGTTTCTCCCCTCGCCTATGTACGATAACCCCTCAGCCACGAGTCTGCGTCTTCCCCTGTGGGGGTAGTGTATGAAGATGCGGCGTGCTTAGCCCTCCGCCTCACTCGGGCTGAAAGTGATTAAAAAGTTGACAGCCTCCCTGTACACCATTGTGGGCTCATATCAATCTAACTTTGGCGAGGCTCTTGTTGTTGCGAATGTGTCTTTGTTGCGTTAAGTTTGGTAAACAACCAAGTCGTTATGAGAGGTCATAATCTCCGGGACCCAGCCAGCCACCAGGCCCTCCAGCTTCTCATTAGAAAAAAAATATTTGAAAGAAATGAAAATGTCCTCCATGGACTGGTGAAGGGGATTTAAACGAAAAGATAAGACCTTTTTTTTTGAGGGGATAAACATAATGCTTATTATTATCTCCCTCCTTCTACTACCATTAAGCGTTGGAGGCTTAATTGGATAGGATTTTGTTTTTTAATATATTTTTTTTTCTCTCTTCTAGCGAGATATGGAAAGGATATTCCTTCTCGCTTTTGTGCTAAGAGTGAAGCGGAAAAAGACGGGGTTTTACGAGTGTAGCATCACACTATCACTGAGACAATAGACAACCATGACGAAGTTCGTCATCATAAAGTTCCTCTGTGTCTAATAAAGTTTTATGAACATGACCTCACAGCGATGCAGTGGCAAATTTGGTCATTGTTCATCGCTGACTGATTCATTTTCTTGCAGACCAAAGTTGCTTGTAAACGTCAAGTGAAACTTGTCGTGCTTATTGGGAGGTGTGTGTGTGTGTGTGTGTGTGTGTGTGTGTGTGTGTGTGTGTGTGTTTGGGGGGGGAGACCATTGGTTTACTTCCGTTCTACCACCTACACACATGATGACTCTTTAGGACACGGTTGGCCGTTTGATAAATGTCCCTTTGAAATTAAATCATTTGGAGAAGCGATTTTTTACCTTGGATATCTCACACAGCGAAGTCTGATGAAAACATGATAACTACACAGACTGACGAAACGCTTGTACGTTATTATCATTATTACTATTATTATTATTATTATTATTATTATTATTATTATTATTATTATTATTATCATTATTCCTTTTCTATTGATTTTTCTTAAATGATGCGTTAAAAAGAATGTTTTAAACGTTTAGACCAAGTAGTGATTTCATGTTACCAGATCAAACAGTTGATATCAGGGCAAGAATTTTGGAGGAATTAGATCACACAGTTGAAGTGAAAAATATGAGACGAAGATACATAGATCACACAATTGCAGTGAAAAATATGAGAGCAAGATAAATAGATCACACAATTGCAATGAAAAATATGAGAGCAAGATAAATAGATCCCACAATTGCAATGAAAAATATGAGAGCAAGATAAATAGATCACACAATTGCAGTGAAAAATATGAGAGCAAGATAAATAGATCACAAAATTGCAATGAAAAAGTATGATACAAGATACATACATCAAGCTGATCGTACATGCATCACAAGGTACTGACAGGAAAAAGAATTTACCTGATACAAACATCAGTGAATCTTGACAACAAATATTTTGCTACTATGATCACGCTAATATTAGCATTCTCCTGTAAGATCTTAAACAATGCCCCAGGCTGTTTTTCCGGATCTTGTACCTCAGTCAGCTCGGTGAATTCGTCATTGATCAATCCGCAATATGATCACGAAGGTTATCCATGGTGACAAGTAGGATCTGGTAATTCTGTAACCTTCGTGAATTTTCCCACTCCTTCACCCTCCACTGTTCCCATACACACCTTGAGGAGTGACCTCCAGTGTGATATAAATCCTTCTTCCTAACTTGATGCACTCGGTCATCTTCCATCACCGTCACTGGGCGTTGCTTCATCTCCTCCGAAGCCTGTTTCACACCCGTTCGAACCTGTGACCATAGTTGCTGCACCGTCTATACCGGCTGTTCAAGATTGTTTACTTTTGTGTTATTTTACTCTGGTTTGCTTTTGATCCCACGAGAAGGCTGCTGGATGGCACGTACGTACGAGGAGTTGGTTTGCTTTTGATCCCACGAGAAGGCTACTGGATGGCACGTACGTACGAGGAGTTGTATGTACCTGAGCCCCCTTCAGGATACAACTGTTGTGGGCTGACACTGTATGCTGCTTTCTTTATGTTTTTCTGCGATGATTTGCTGTCGCATGTCATGTGCCTCTGTAAGGAGTTAGTTTCTGTCTTCAGTTTCGGATTCCGTTGCAGTGAGCGTCTCTCTCTCTCTCTCTCTCTCTCTCTCTCTCTCTCTCTCTCTCTCTCTCCTCATATTCTATTTGCAAGCCTCTCTACTGGATACTATTACTTTTTTTTTTTTTTGTTAGAAGGATCTTTGTCTGTTTCTCAAGGAACTTTTCTCGTAACCTTTTCCAGACCATCTGTATGAGGATATCGGTTTGTGGAGCCACAGTCCACTGAAGGAAAAGGAAATCTCGGTGCCTTTCGTCTGCATTTTCCTCATCGAGAGAGTTGGAAAGTCCGATGCTCTTAGATCACATGACACTACTGGCGGCGTAGTTCGATCCAGGCCAAGGTTCGAGACTGTGAAGCAGGGATAAACAACAACTATGAAAACTGTATCTGTCTCTTTGAAGCTTCGTTTGTAGCCTTAGTGGACAGTTTCGATTCCATATACACTGATATTCCCTACTTGGTCATCTTTTCCATGTGTGTGTCAACATCTTCAGAATTCGTGCTGTCGAACTGAAGGCCTCATGAGTGAAGGAAGAAAACGAATTAAGACTTTCTAAATAAGAGGAATTTTTTTTTTCCTTCAAAAAGGAGCCAAGACTTAGCTCTTAGGGAAAATATGCGATTTAAACTGAAGAAAGGGAGGCTTACAGAAATAGTGTGAAGATAGTAACTGAATGAAAAGAAAATGAGGACAAGTGCATGTATGTAGCTAGGCTGTTCAACCTCCGAGTGATATATGGATCAGGCATCACATCTCTGGCCAAGATACTTTCTCACCAACAATACACTTTGATATCAGGTTTTACTTGTAGGGGTTTTATAGATTTAAGTAACATGTGTTTTCATAAGATTATTATTCTGCATAATCTAAATGTTTTTCTATTTGTGCTGTGAATGATTTTATTTTCTCTTTAGTTAATTAGGTATTTGTAGTGTATTAGTTGTTATTTAAGGTAGTTTAACTTCATCGAGTACTAAATGCAAAAACTTTTCTCTCTATGCATCAGCTTAACTTAAGCCACCTCAGAACTATTAATATTTTCCCATCGATCCAGAAAGTTGAGACAATGAACGACCATTATGTTTGTTTATGTGGATTGTTCGTCGTCTCTGTCGTGTTGCTTCCAGTATGATCACACTGTCTGCTCTTGATATGCCTGTGCATCGAACAGTCTCTTGTATCAGCAGGAGGTGGATCTTGTACAAAGAGAGCATATTATCTCCGTCGTTGCTTGCTAATCATTTCTCGCTTCTAATTCATCTGTAATGTCAGAGGGATTTTAATCTTCTCTCGTCGAGTTTCAAAACTAGTTGGTTCAGGAACACCCATAGTATAAAATGAATTACAATAATCATAATAGTTTTTTTTATCTTTGTTACTTTATGAAATCAATAGTCCAGAGTGGTATGATATAATACAATATGATATGAATCATTAACATGTGGTATGATATGATACAATATGATATGAATCATTGACATGGTATAATACAATACGAGTCATTAACATGTGATATAATACAATATGATATGAATCATTAACATGTGGTGTGATATAATACAGTATGATATGAATCATTAGCATGTGTTATAATACAATATGATATGAATCATTATCATGATAACATAATTTGATAACATTCACATTAATGAGAGACGTGACTTAAGTTTCCGTCTCAATCATTGAAACACACGTCTCGCAACCCATTTCAACAGTTCGGCCTCACGAATTTGAGTCGTGTCCCATAATTCAAGTACCACTGTTCTGTGTGATTATGTCATGGAGTTATCTTATTCCATCGAGTCAGTGAGGAGAGTACATGCATACGTAACAGGGCTCTGTCTGAGTACCTATGATTCTGCGTTTGATTATTTCTCGTTTGTTTTGTATCTTTGAGAACTTGTATGAGTTGGTTTCAGTCTTCCACCGTTAGTTTTTCTTTCTCTCACACACTAAAAGTTCACACAAAGTTAACATGTGATTGAGGAAGCATTGATTCAGGTTACATTCTGTCGCCGGAATAATCAAATGAATATAAAAACCGGAAATATACATTTTCTTTTTTTTTTAAGGAGTCACTTGTGTATCTATATCATGAAGCGCAGACCGCTTTGTCTTACGTTACACTCAGATTCTCTTGATATTTACTGTTTTATTCCAGTTCCCATATTCTCCGTCTTGTGTTGCTAGATTGCCTCTTTTCCTCCTCTTTCATCTGTCCAAACTTTGGCTGCCTCCACCAATCATTTCGTTCTTTATCAGCCATCTTTTATCCTCTCTCTCTCCACTTCCCCTGCCAATCTGTATCTCGCTCCCCTTCCCCTCCTTCCTGATATTTTCTCTGTCCTCTCTACCCTATCAGTGTCCAATTATCCTCATTCGCGTCTCCATATCATGGTATCTCATTCTCAGTCCTTTAATCATTGTAACTCTCCGGCCCAATTTCCCTTTTCCTATTCATCGTTTTCTCTTCTTCATCATTTACTCGTCCACTCTTCTTTCTGAGTTGTTGTCCAATTTCCTTCTTGTCCTTTCTTCATGGTCTTCTATCGTTTGATTTGTCTCCCTGCTTTCCCTCCTCCTCATCCTTCGCCATCTCCCGCGTTAGTGAGGTAGCGTTAAGAAGAGAGGACTGAGCCTTTGAGGGAAATCCTCACTTGGCCCCCTTCTCTGTTCCTTCTTATGGAAAATGAAAAACGAGGGGGGAGGATTTCCAGCACGCCGCTCCCTCCCCTTTTAGTCGCCCTCTACGACACGCAGGGAAAACGTAGGAGGTATTCTTTCTCCCCATTTCCCCAGGGATATATATATATATATATATATATATATATATATATATATATATATATATATATATATATATATATAGACATCACAACACTTTATTACCTGTGGTCCCGACCAGTGGACGTGGCCAGCTTCCTGAGTGCTGCAGGAGCCGTAAACGTAGAAGGGACTCCTAGGGCAGAAAGTCATTGTGTGTGTGTGTGTGTGTGTGTGTGTGTGTGTGTGTGTGTTACTGCACCATTTAAAAGGATTGCCTGGACAAAATAGCATTTCATTACATTTGAGAATCAGAACGACACCAGCTTCGAGGGTAAGACGCCTAGCCACAGTTCATGAGGTCAGCCTAGGTTTCAGTCAGCCTCAGTCAGACTCAATCAGCTCATTTCTAGTCGAACTCACATCAAACGCTGGACTCCGACAAGATTTCTCATTACAGGGAATCTAGCCTTTGCTTGCTTTATAGACCGTCCAAAGGGATTAACATTCCTACATAAAACTTGCTTTGCAAACGATTTTACTATGATATATTTCAGTCAATATATATATATATATATATATATATATATATATATATATATATATATATATATATATATATATATATATATATATATTTATATATATATATATATATATATATATATATATATATATATATATATATATATATATATATATATATATATATATATATATATATACTGTATGTAGGTGTTAACGAACCTCGCCTGCATAAGGTTACACTGCCAACTAAAAGTCACCTATAATGAGGCTGTATCATCACTTGGAGCATGTTCAATAGAAATACGCATTTCCCTGCTGCTGGTAGTAGCGCAACCTTGGGATACAGGAGCCTCTGGAAAGAAGTCCTGGGTAGCACTAGAACTCTTTTAGGATGAGGTCCTGGTGTGATTACATCTATTAAAGGACTTGATATCCTTCCGAATCTTTGGCCTGAGTTTAATTTGTTGAGGAGAGTTCAGGAGACCACGTCTCTGTTGACAAATACTAGATTTGCTCTCACGTTCGTGGATGAAGATGTGTTCAAATAAGCAAGCTATTTACGTCCTACCGAAGGTCAAAACCCAGAATATGATTCTCATATTTGGACATCGTACCTAAAGAAGCACTAAAAAGAGCCAGTAGGAAATGTTCTAGAAGGAGTCAAAGATGGTATTAGAATTAATAGAAATGAGTTTAAGGAAAAAGCTAGAGACATTAGATTTGTGCACTATGGAAACGATAGAGTGAGGAGTGACTTGATCACAACCTTTAAGTTATTGAATCATTAGTGACGTAGACAGTGAACAGTAGTACCAAAGATGCAGGGATAGAGCAACCAGAGAACATAACGTGAAACTGAAGAACAAGCTCGTAGAATATAAGAGTGGCGAATGAATGGAATGAACAAACTGAATGATGAAATAGCAAATATAGACAGCATACCGAAGTTTAGATAGTTGTATAACAGTAGAGAAGGTTTGAGAGATGTCGACCTACAAGTGTAAAACTCCTTCGTCGTATAATGCAACTAAGGTAATAATCACACACACACACACACACACACACACACACACACACACACACACAGGTAGTGATTCATATCGTGGGTGCTGCAGTTGACCCATACCCTACCTAAGTGTTCATCCTCCCATCGGGGTTGGTCGATAAATGGGTACCTGGCTCAGGCTGGTGTGCATGTGTGTGTGTGTGTGTGTGTGTGTGTGTGTGTGTGTGTGTGTGTGTGTGTGTGTAATTGCCTTATTTGCATTATATGACGAGGAATTTCTACACTCGTAGGGCTCCATCTCTCAACCCTTTTATACTGTTCTACAAATATCTAAACTTCTGTATGCTGTCTGTATTTACTATTTCATCATTTAGTTTATTCCATTCATCCACCACTCGTATGCAGTAAAAGTAGGAAAGTGGTGGAAGCGCCGTGTGGTATCCATGTTGCAATATGTATGTAGGCCTAGCCTAAGCCAGGTAACCATTTTATCGACCAGCCCACAGGAGAGGATGAACAGCCGGTGTTAACTGCGGATCAGAATTCGAACCAAGGCGGACTCGACCCCCTGAGCAGGCCCAGGAATGCGTCTCGGTCAGCCACGGGTAACCGCGACACCACGAAGGTCAGAGAACAAGAGACATCATACCTCTGACCGGACCATCAGCCTACATACGGTGGCTCAGGGTCAGAGGTTTGACTTGGCGGGATGGTCTGCTGTACATCACAATGATTCGTAACGCTTGAGATGTCAGTTCGACTGTAGGAGCTTCCCTGCCTTTTGGAAGAGTTTCTGGTGGGAGGGGGTGAGCCTATAGTGGATGGGTAATTGGGGATCATGAGGGAGTGGGAATGATGAGGGGGAATGGTGAGTCGAAGGTGTACGTTGTGGTGAAGTGCGAGAAGGAAGATGGTGGGCGGGAAGAACGCAAGCAGTGTGGCGACTGATGTACAAGATATGGTCGTTGTTCATTGGTGATGTTCAGTGTTTATAGCCTTTATCCTCTGATAATCTTCAGTTCGGCTTTCCTTATTCCGTGAGTTCTTCTCTTCCTTTGTATTCATTCAAACTTTTGTCTTACCTGTCCCACCCGGTACATATATTCTGTCACCTCTTCTCGTTTCATTATATATATTTTTCCATATTTCTTTTCGTTCAGATTTTTTCTTATGTTTGTATGTGTGTGTGTGTGTGTGTGTGTGTGTTTTCCTTTCCTTAACGAACCTTGTTTCCTTTCCTCATCTTTACAAAATTTCCTCTCCACATCTTCCTATTTGCCCTTTTTTCCTCCCCTCAAACTCTGATTCAGAAATATAATGCGTGTTCTTACTCCCGCACTCCCCACCTTACCTTGCTTATACCCTTCCCTCACCTGTCCTCTCCCCTCACCTGTCCTATCCCCTCACCTGTCCTCTCCCCTTACCTGCCCTCTCCCTTCACCTATCCTCTAACCGTACCTGGCCTCTTCCCTCACCTGTCCTATCCCCTCACCTGTCCTCTCCCTTCACCTATCCTCTAACCGTACCTGGCCTCTTCCCTCACTTGTCCACGTCCTTCATCTGTCATCTTCTCTCCCCTGTCCTATTCCCCTCACCTGTTCCTTCCCCTCACCTATCCTCTCACCTTACCTACCCTCACCCCCCACCACATTTCCCCTCCTCTCGCCTACCGTCTCGCTTCCCCTGTCCTCTCCCATCAGCGGCTTTACCCAGGACACCTCAGCAGAGCGCGAGTGTAGCCAGTCATGCTAACACAACGGGCGATATTAACTACGGTCGCCAACTCGTCTCCCCTAACACTGCTGGTACGTGGTGCTGCGTGGTGGTACGTGGTGCTGCGTGGTGGTACGTGGTGCTGCATAGTGGTACGTGGTGCTACGTGGTCCATGGTAGTGTGTGGCAGTATGTGATGTCTGACGGTGATCGTGCCGTAGCACACTGATGATGTGATGTATGGTACAAGAGCAAGTACTTGCTAATGGTACGTGATGATGTATGGCAGCTCGTGTGATCTTAGTACGTGCCACGTGCCGCATGGTAGCACATGCAGTGGTAGTATGGTGTGGTACACGAGAACACGTTCAAGGATATAATTGCGGTGGTACATGTAATGGTAATTGATGGTTGCGTAGTGGTATGTGATGGTTATTGTTAGACGTAGTGGTATGCTGTCGTGGTAGCGCGGTAGTGTGGTATATCAGTGAGCGTGGTGCTTCATTGTGACGCCAGGGGTACCAGGTCGTGGTAGCAGTGAAGGTTCATAGTGTCAGTCACGGTTAATGTTGATTTGTAATGGGATCCGTGGTTACGATGTGGTTGTGGTGGGTCATAGTGCCAGTGGTTTTTTTCTTGGTGGTACATCATGGTAGTGGTGTTTCATGGTGGTTCGCGGTGAGAGCGGGGGTCAAGTGGTGGAACACGGTGACACATGGTTCGTCCATGGTGGAGCATAATGGAACACAACGGTACTGTGTGGACTATGGTGGAACACGTTGATATGCTTGGTAATACATGGTAGCACGTAGTGGAACATGGTGCACGTGGTTAAACACGTTGGTGGGCAGAGGAACAGACTATTTGGGTCCTTTCGTGGGTGTTTGCGATTGTAGAAATGAACAAAACACACCTGAAATACCTGGAAACGTTTTACATACGGAGTCAGAGATAAAGTCAGTCTTAGATTTAGAGCTGGTGGTTTTTGTAGTCCCTTTTGTTAAGCTTATTTATGGTCCTGCTTTTAAGTACTCGTATTAGTAAATTCTTCCTTATGTTTATAATCCGGTCAAAAAAATTAAAGAATAGTCTGCCTCGTTAGAGTTAAATCGTATGCCCACGAAGTTGTATCTTGTGGTACGAGTGACACAGACCTTACATACCAGTTTGGACCGTAACTCTTGAAGCTTTCGATCATTCTCAGCACTTGTGCCTGATCACTTCGTAACCTTCCGTTTTCTATGTTTCATAAACTTAAATCTTCTTCTAGACGTCTGTCACAGGAGTTGCTTCTCAGTCCGGGAAATCATCGAGGTAGCTCCCCGTTGTGCTCTCTCCAGTCTATCTTCTCTCAAGAAGGTTGACCAAAGCCGAGTACGATATTTCATGTTGGGAAGCACCAGTGACCTTCAAAGAAGAAGGCTTACTTTTATAGATTTGACTTAGAGTACCTAGCCTATGGAGCCTAGAATTTGGTTTGCATCTTTTGCTGTTTTCTCTGCTCCGCTTACTTGGCTTAAGGGCTTCGGAGATTATTACCCTTTAGACTTTTGTTTTCATTTACGATTTTGTAAGTCGACAGAATTCGTGTAAGAACTTATCGTCTTGTTTTTCTATGTCGATGTGTAAGACTTTCATTTACTGATATAAGTTCATTTGCTACCTGTATCCCCAGTCCATCAGTCTGTCTATCTTAATTTTCAAGTGCAGACATTTAATCTCTGTCGTAACTTTATTTCAACGGTGTAGTTCGTCTACGAATTTTGATGTCTAACATCATAGCACTTTGTCGATGTCACTGGTATATCTATCAGAAACAGAATATGTCCCAAGACTAATCCCTGCGGCACACCACTTTGTTCGTCTAAACATTATTGAGGTTTGACCATTGATCACGTCTTTATTTACGGCCAGTCAACCCATTTTCTAACCACAAAGGTACGATAATATCTGTGCTACGTGATATAACTTTTGCTTGTAACCTCAGATATGGGACTTAATCGAATCCTTTTTTAACATCTAAGTAATAAGTAAATCATATCACCTACGTTACTTACATCGCACTTGTTGGTAGAAGAGAAATCAAACAGATTTATCAGACATGAACGATTTCGTTAAAATGATTTACAATCTTGTCTCAAATGATGGTTTCCATTAGGAAGTCAACAGCAGACATTGAATCTGCTTGGGCGATAATATTCGGGCGGAGATCTGTAACTTTTTTCTTTTTTTTAGTATCGGTGTTACAATGGTAAACTTTTTAAAGTCATGTGGAAATTTTCCAGTTGCAAGTGAAAAGAATAGTCAATGGTTTAATTATGTCACTTTTGTTTCATTCACTGATTCCAGATAGAAAGCGTCAGGACTTGTCGTTTTATTTACTTTCATTCCATTCAATGCCGACTTTATATCTTGACCTTGTATGTCAGTGTTTGCAAAATGTTCTCTTCCACTATCAGTGGGTCTGGATCTGGAACACGTCTGTCATCATCAGTGGCAGATTCGGATGAAAAGAATTCATTCAAGATCTTTCCCATGCTTTATTGTCTTACATCAAGGCGCCGTTCTATGAGGGTAATGAATCAGTTAACTCAGACATTGCGTCGCTTCTCATAAAATTATGGTTTTTTTCTCGCTCTTCTCAGCCATTACGCTTTGTGTTGTTTCTTGCTTTGACATATGCCTTTTTTCCCTCCGTCAATTTTCGGAGTCTAACTTGTGCATCTTTGCGTATTTAGCGCATGGAAATACTTAGTTTTGATAACTATCGAAACAAAGATTCAGTAATACTAAGTATATGATTGATTTCCCCTAATGCCAGTGTCTCTAACTCAGAGCATCTGCTTCGTATACTTAAAGCATCTAAAAGGATGTTCTATTGAATCACTGAAAATTGTTAGAAGTATTGATGTGGCGAGGCAGGCTTGCTACACACGCATTGCACCTTTCGGCTAAAAGGCATGAAAAGTTACGTTTTATTTTGACGACAACTGCAGGAGTACATTCAATAAATCGTTCAGGCGCGGCTCACACTCGTAAACATCTCAGGCCGTATGTAAAACTGCCGCCGCACGTTTACAACTACAACCCCTTCCTGTGAACAAAGGCCGACTCACCGATTATCAAGGATTGCACCCCATACTGGAATAGGCGTTGAGGGTGTTGAACCTAGGGAATAGTCTTGAGATGTTATGATTTCTAGGCTTCTTTCCCTGAATCTAGTAATATTCCCACAAAAGCAACATATTGTTGGCACATATGTGATAGGAAAAGGATTTCATTGTCGACACCCTCACAGACGTACTCTGCCGCGTCATATATGCCACTTATCCAGACACCTGGCGAGCACCGTTGTATATGGAGAGGGAAGTATTCTTGGTGTAGAACTCTTCCTCCTGTTCGCCGAGGATGATGGAGGTACATGGACGAACGGAGTGACTCGGTTATGTACGTGATGGCTTATGACGGAGGTCCGTGGTGGACCACGATGGTACGTGATGGAACGCAGTGGCATTAGGATGAATATAGAGGTCACTGGTGGTTGTATGGGGTATGACACGATGGAACTTGTGGGTACGTGGTGGGATGTGGCAATACATGATGATGGTGATAGGGGATCCATATGGTGGTGTGATTGTGGTAGAGTTGTTAGAGATCATGATAGTGGTAGTAGCGGGAGGGAGTAGTTATGCTGATGATGATGGATGTGTTGGGCTGTGAAGACATTGGTGGAGGGAATGTGGTGACAGTGATGGTGGTATTACCGTTGATGTTGTCGTAGTGGTGTTGGGTGATGGTGGTGGTGGTGGTGGTAGTAGTAGTGATGGTGGTGAAGAAATGATGGTGGTGCTGGTGGTGGAGATGATGATAATGATAGGTGGTGCTAGTGGTGTTGAGAGTGGTTTCGTTGTGATGATCGTGATATCGAACCTTCTCCCGTCCCAAGAACTACATAAAAAAGAAAAAAACCCTCGTAATAAAGGATTCAATACCATGTTAGTTATGGCTTGAGAACCGCACTCCGTACGTGAAAAATACAGTGAGGCAGACAGCAGCAGCAGCCGCTCCACAACAAACAACAGTGAGAAACGATGCCTCATATGAAAAAGAAAATAACAAGTTCCTGCATCTAACCCAAGTTGTAACTCACTCTCATCAATATTGTGTTGTGGTACCGTGTCATAAGACCTCGTAGTGGGATATTCATAAAGCCAGGGCTGGACACCGCTCTCCCCAGTTTGCTTGTGGTGAATCGTCCACGTATGTGTGTGAGGCTGATAGCCACGCGAAAACATGAAACTATACTATATTTATTTCTGTTTATGATTATGCCAGGACCAGTTTCCATGAAAGGGTCCTGGTGTTACCCAAGACTTCATTGTAAGGGCTCCTGCAGCCCAAGCTTGCGCTTCTTCATGTAGCAGGGAAATGTAGAAGTTCTTTGACGGGAATGGTACGCCCAATGATGCAGCCTCGCCAGACGTGACTTTTCACTCGAGGGATAACCTTTTGCAGGCGGAGCCCGGTAACACACACACTCTCTCTCTCTCTCTCTCTCTCTCTCTCTCTCTCTCTCTCTCTCTCTCTCTCTGTGCGTGTGTGTGTGTGTGTGTGTGTGTGTGTGTGTGTGTGCGCGCACACGCAGAAACACCATTAGGAAAGGGAAACACGAGAACCCTGAGCGCTTTCGTGTATTACCACATTTTACAGAGGATCAGTTAGTGTGAGAAAATAGATACAATAGAGATTATGAATAAAAACCCGGAGTAGACACAGAATGAGGTCATGTAGCCTTGTAATTGTTTAAGAGGCGAGGTTGGCAGAAGGGTCTGAATCACCCACTCTCAACCTGACCTTGACCTGACATCTCATGGATGACCTCACGGGTAAAAACCGGACACGAAGTAAACTTACATTATCTATAAACCCAGGAACAGTTGATGAAACTTTATTTACGATTTTCTCCACAATGTATGGATCAAATTTGTATATACGCTGACAGATAATCAATACATTATCATCATAGTGTTTGAGCTGGTTTCTCTTATACTTCTTTCATCCCTATCCCTACACATAGCCATAACCTTGGCATTTTCTCACTCAGCTATGTATTAGATTCTTACTAAGATGTATGAAAAAAAAGGTATTTATTGTGTACGGGTGCTGGTTTATTTTAAGCATCTTATCCCTTGCCTGTTTCACCTATGCAAACTTTTGTCACAATCTCTGCATGGAACTTTACAAATACCACCAAGTGACTTCAGCAGGAGAATTCTTGATCGGTATAATACCTTAGACTCATAATTCACTCGAGGACAACGACCAGTTAATCAAATTGTTTTCCTCAAGGTTCCTCATCTTACCATATGTTTATAGTGTAATCCAGACTCCTAAAGCCAACACTCTACCAAAATGTATTGTTAGTTCGGTTGGCAGTGTCTCCTGTAAACTATCCAAATTGGCTAATTTCCTTGTCCAGTCTTTTTGTTGGAACAATTTCTAGCTTTTAGCATTAGAAACATTGTCGACTTAGTTGATAAGTTAAATGCTGTTGATTTGCATTGATTTCAAAGTGGTTAGTTTTGGTGTTGCTTCTTTGTTCACAAATATTCCTGTGGGTTTGGTGAATTTTCTGCCTGATGTTTAACTCAATGTTGATCTCGCAGTATCTAACATAGTCTTTCCTAGACTGGATTAGACTTTACATAATGGATAGTAGATTTGAATTCAATGTCGAATACTACTAAGAGAAATTTGATAGTATGTCCATGGGAGTGTGTCTTTCTCCCATACTTAGTACCTTATGGATTTTTTTTACCAAAATCCTTAAAGATATCGTACATGAAACAGGTAGATGGTGTCGGTATGTGGTTGATGTTTTGTGTCTCTCACTATCCCCTTTTCCATATCCAACTGTAACCTCCACTCACGATTCCGATTCAAAAGTGGTGTTTGTGCGTAGTCCAACGTCAGCACACCTGTTTCACGCCTCGCGGACCCTCAGACCCCGAACTTTGATGTTATGTGGCTCAAGGTATGTCTCCCAGCTACCACACTTTTCCTCTGTTTCGCCTGCTGCTCTCCTCATTCTACAAATTTTGCATCTTTCTTTGACTATTCAAACCCCCTTACCATGAAACGTTGGTGTCCTTTCGCCCACAAGGCGAGATCCTCTATTTAGGGGGTTTCAAAGTTCACGATCTGGAATAGTTGAATTCCTCCGATACGGATAGTGGTGGTGGTTGGGATCGAAGCTGTTTTCAGTGATGCTATGCCAATAATCTCCCACCCCACCCGTATTGGTGACCGTTGTAATCACTTACCAAATATCTTGGATCAATGTTTTTCTTTTTTCACCTTTAATCCTTCGCGAAGTAACTACACTGACCACACTCTCATAAGTGTGTCTTTTCTATGGGCATTCTGCCCTTCTGCAACCCCTTCTGAACGTAGATACTGTCACTTCAACATTGCTTAGTGCTTTCTTGGGTAATTACTATATCTTTTGTGGTGATGCATACGTCTCACCCGAACGCATAGCAGAGGTTATTGCGGGAATGGAAGCATATATATATATATATATATATATATATATATATATATATATATATATATATATATATATATATATATATATATATATATAAATATATATATATATATATATATATATATATATATATATATATATATATATATATATATATATATATATATATATAATATATATATATATATATATATATATATATATATATATATATATATATATATATATATATATATATATATATATACTCAGCAAGCGAAAAAAGAAGCACCAAAACTTCAGTATAGATGATTTTCTGTCCCTCAGTCAAACTATCTCTCACATTATCAGCATCGACCAAGCCAACCCATAGCACAATGACATAGAAACAAATACAACCTAACTTTCTCTCCACAAGATTCTATACCGCATAAAACATAAAGAACCAGCTCAGCCAGACCCATACACCATCATTGGAAATCAGAGAGCAAATGCGCACTCTACATAACACCATCACCAACCTAATCACTCTGAAAGGCAGACTGCAGATTAAGACTCCTTCCTCAACACGATGAACCACAAGACACAAAGCTACCAAATCCGGCGCACTTTGAAGAGGAGCCACACTTAACGCACTTATCCAGCCGCAACTCATGGACTAAAGTGTGTTATCAGGGGATCTTTTTTTTTCTAGCTAGAGTTTGGAGATTGGTTATGGTGTCTGTGGTTAGGGCAGGAGGTGTCTAGGGATTGTTGCAAAGACTTGAATGTCGAGCATATTGAAGCGTGATTGTATTGGTAGTATTTTGTATGTTCTTGCGCAGGTGTTGAGTGTTTGTTATTGTAAGGCAGCCACTGATTGTCTGGAGAACACTTGCTTTGTGTGATTTTGTAGTTCTGTTATCTTTGATTTTGATGTGTTGGATGACCAGGCCGGTCGAAACAGCTCTTGGTGGAGTGGAGGATGTAATCATTTATAGGGGATGCTAAAGTATTTCTTGCCCTATCCGGAATTGGTACTAGTAAGTGTTCTGTGGGCGATTACACTGTTGATGGTGTTCATATTTCTGGTGTAGGGAATGAATCCTATCTATATACCATCAAAAGACGATATATTTTTCTAATAAATTCCTTTGCTATAGTAAAAAGCCACGTTGATTCCCTATCAGTATTATTTCATTGATAATGTATTATTGCTTGTTTATCTGAACCGCATCCCTCACATATCGAGGATTGAGATTAGATCAACTAGGTTAGAATCTGGTCAGTTATCTAACCCTGTGTTTTCTTCAAGCCCGAGGGAAGACTTTGCTCTCTGGGAAGATCTTACTTCTATTTCCTCCAGAAGCTACGTAGACTCAGCCTGTGTACGTTGTCTTAACGTAGAGTGGCATATGTATTCATTCCAACCTCTCGCATAACGAAAGTTGCTACCCTGGCAGATAATGAGAGTTGGTATCGTCCGTTAGATGTACCATGAAAGGTTAATGGAATTGGATTAGATTTACATCAGGCTCGAGGGTGTGGTCGGCATGTTACGTAAAATCCCCCGGGGAGTATCCTTGTGAGGGCAAAGCGCTCCCCGGATTGTAGTAACTTCTTAGAGCATTGCAACCTGTGGAAATGCCTTCGCCTCTCACATGCATGGCTCAGGCTCGATTCCCCTACAAGGCCGGGATATTTCGCGCTACAAAGAAGTCGATCCCTTCCCGATTGTAGCAAAGCCTCCAAGCTGCAGAGGCTCCACAAAAGGATTTTTGGATATATATATATATATATATATATATATATATATATATATATATATATATATATATATATATATATATATATATATATATGTAACCAAGATGTGAAAAAAGGAGAGATAGGTAGTATGTTTGAGGAAAGGAACCTGGATGTTTTGGCTCTGAGTGAAACGAAGCTCAAGGGTAAAGGGGAAGAGTGGTTTGGGAATGTGTGGGGAGTAAAGTCAGGGGTTAGTGAGAAGACAAGAGCAAGGGAAGGAGTAGCAATACTCCTGAAACAGGAGTTGTGGGAGTATGTGATAGAATGTAAGAAAGTAAATTCTCGATTAATATGGGTAAAACTGAAAGTTGATGGAGAGAGATGGGTGATTATTGGTGCATATGCACCTGGGCATGAGAAGAAAGATCATGAGAGGCAAGTGTTTTGGGAGCAGCTGAATGAGTGTGTTAGTGGTTTTGATGCACGAGACCGGGTTATAGTGATGGGTGATTTGAATGCAAAGGTGAGTAATGTGGCAGTTGAGGGAATAATTGGTATACATGGGGTGTTCAGTGTTGTAAATGGAAATGGTGAAGAGCTTGTAGATTTATGTGCTGAAAAAGGACTGATGATTGGGAATACCTGGTTTAAAAAGCGAGATATACATAAGTATACTTATGTAAGTAGGAGAGATGGCAGAGAGCGTTATTGGATTACGTGTTAATTGACAGGCGCACGAAAGAGAGACTTTTGGATGTTAATGTGCTGTAAGGTGCAACTGGAGGGATGTCTGATCATTATCTTGTGGAGGCTAAGGTGAAGATTTGTATGGGTTTTCAGAAAAGAAGAGTGAATGTTGGGGTGAAGAGGGTGGTGAGAGTAAGTGAGCTTGGGAAGGAGACTTGTGTGAGGAAGTACCAGGAGAGACTGAGTACAGAATGGAAAAAGGTGAGAACAATGGAAGTAAGGGGAGTGGGGGAGGAATGGGATGTATTTAGGGAATCAGTGATGGATTGCGCAAAAGATGCTTGTGGCATGAGAAGAGTGGGAGGTGGGTTGATTAGAAAGGGTAGTGAGTGGTGGGATGAAGAAGTAAGAGTATTAGTGAAAGAGAAGAGAGAGGCATTTGGACGATTTTTGCAGGGAAAAAATGAAATTGAGTGGGAGACGTATAAAAGAAAGAGACAGGAGGTCAAGAGAAAGGTGCAAGAGGTGAAAAAAAGGGCAAATGAGAGTTGGGGTGAGAGAGTATCATTAAATTTTAGGGAGAATAAAAAGATGTTCTGGAAGGAGGTAAATAAAGTGCGTAAGACAAGGGAGCAAATGGGAACTTCAGTGAAGGGCGCAAATGGGGAGGTGATAACAAGTAGTGGTGATGTGAGAAGGAGATGGAGTGAGTATTTTGAAGGTTTGTTGAATATGTTTGATGATAGAGTTTTGGTCGAAGTGGTGTGCAAAGTGAGAGGGTTGGGGAAAATGATTTGGTAAACAGAGAAGAGGTAGCAAAAGCTTTGCGGAAGATGAAAGCCGGCAAGGCAGCAGGTTTGGATGGTATTGCAGTGGAATTTATTAAAAAAGGGGGTGACTGTATTGTTGACTGGTTGGTAAGGTTATTTAATGTATGTATGACTCATGGTGAGGTGCCTGAGGATTGGCGGAATGCGTGCATAGTGCCATTGTACAAAGGCAAAGGGGATAAGAGTGAGTGCTCAAATTACAGAGGTATAAGTTTGTTGAGTATTCCTCGTAAATTATATGGGAGGATATTGATTGAGAGGGTGAAGGCATGTACAGAGCATCAGATTGGGGAAGAGCAGTGTGGTTTCAGAAGTGGTAGAGGATGTGTGGATCAGGTGTTTGCTTTGAAGAATGTATGTGAGAAATACTTAGAAAAGCAAATGGATTTGTATGTAGCATTTATGGATCTGGAGAAGGCATATGATAGAGTTGATAGAGATGCTCTGTGGAAGGTATTAAGAATATATGGTGTGGGAGGCAAGTTGTTAGAAGCAGTGAAAAGTTTTTATCGAGGATGTAAGGCATGTGTACGTGTAGGAAGAGAGGAAAGTGATTGGTTCTCAGTGAATGTAGGTTTGCGGCAGGGGTGTGTGATGTCTCCATGGTTGTTTAATTTGTTTATGGATGGGGTTGTTAGGGAGGTGAATGCAAGAGTTTTGGAAAGAGGGGCAAGTATGAAGTCTGTTGGGGATGAGAGAGCTTGGGAAGTGAGTCAGTTGTTGTTAGCTGATGATACAGCGCTGGTGGCTGATTCATGTGAGAAACTGCAGAAGCTGGTGACTGAGTTTGGTGAAGTGTGTGAAAGAAGAAAGTTAAGAGTAAATGTGAATAAGAGCAAGGTTATTAGGTACAGTAGGGTTGAGGGTCAAATCAATTGGGAGGTGAGTTTGAATGGAGAAAAACTGGAGGAAGTGAAGTGTTTTAGATATCTGGGAGTGGATCTGGCAGCGGATGGAACCATGGAAGCGGAAGTGGATCATAGGGTGGGGGAGGGGGCGAAAATTCTGGGAGCCTTGAAGAATGTGTGGAAGTCGAGAACATCATCTCGGAAAGCAAAAATGGGTATGTTTGAAGGAATAGTGGTTCCAACAATGTTGTATGGTTGCGAGGCGTGGACTATGGATAGAGTTGTGCGCAGGAGGATGGATGTGCCGGAAATGAGATGTTTGAGGACAATGTGTGGTGTGAGGTGGTTTGATCGAGTAAGTAACGTAAGGGTAAGAGAGATGTGTGGAAATAAAAAGAGCGTGGTTGAGAGAGCAGAAGAGGGTGTTTTGAAATGGTTTGGTCACATGGAGAGAATGAGTGAGGAAAGATTGACCAAGAGAATATATGTGTCGGAGGTGGAGGGAACGAGGAGAAGAGGGAGACCAAATTGGAGGTGGAAAGATGGAGTGAAAAAGATTTTGTGTGATCGGGGCCTGAACATGCAGGAGGGTGAAAGGAGGGCAAGGAATAGAGTGAATTGGAGCGATGTGGTATACCGGGGTTGACGTGCTGTCAGTGGATTGAATCAAGGCATGTGAAGCGTCTGGGGTAAACCATGGAAAGCTGTGTAGGCATGTATATTTGCGTGCGTGGACGTATGTATATACATGTGTATGGGGGTGGGTTGGGCCATTTCTTTCGTCTGTTTCCTTGCGCTACCTCGCAAACGCGGGAGACAGCGACAAAGCAAAAAAAAAAAAAAAAAATATATATATATATATATATATATATATATATATATATATATATATATATATATATATATATATATACACATAGAGGTGTACGTTTGTTGCGTATTCCTGGGAAATTATATGGGAGGGTATTGATTGAGAGGGTGAAGGCATGTACAGAGCATCAGATTGGGGAAGAGCAGTGTGGTTTCAGAATAGGTAGATGATGTGTGGATTAGGTGTTTGCTTTGAAGAATGTATTTGAGAAATACTTAGAAGAACAAATGGATTTGTATGTAGCATTTATGGACCTGGAGAAGGCATATGATAGAGTTGATGGAGATGCTCTGTGCAAGGTATTAAGAGTATATGGTGTTGGAAGCAAGTTGCTGGAAGCAGTGAAAAGTTTTTATCGAGGATGTAAGGGATGTGTACGAGTAGGAAGAGAGGAAAGTGACTGGCTCCCAGTGAATGTCTGTTTGCGGCAGGGGTGCGTAATGTCTCCATGGTTGTTTAATTTGTTTATGGATGGGGTTATTACGGAGGTGAATGCAATACTTTTGGAGAGAGGGGCAAGTATGCAGTCTGTTGTGGATGAGAGAGCTTGAGAAGTGAGTCAGTTGTTGTTCGCTGATGATACAGCACTGGTGGCTGATTCGAGTGAGAAACTGCAGAAGCTGGTAACTGAGTTTGGTAAAGTGTGTGAAAGAAAAAAGCTGAGAGTAAATGTGAATAAGAGCAAGGTTATTTTAAGTACAGTAGGGTTGAGGGACAAGTCAATTGGAAGGTAAGTTTGAATGGAGAAAAACTGGAGGAAGTGCAGTCTTTTAGATATCTCGGAGTGGATTTGGCAGCGGGTGGTACCATGGAAGCGGAAGTGAATCATAGGGTGGGGAAGGGGGCGTCTGTTTCCTTGCGCTACCTCGCTAACTCGGGAGACAGCGACAAAGTATAATAAAAGAAATAATATATATATATATATATATATATATATATATATATATATATATATATATATATATATATATATATATATATATATATTGGAGGTGGAAAGATGGAGTGAAAAAGATTTTGAGTGATCGGGGCCTGAACATGCAGGAGGGTGAAAGGCGGGCAAGGAATACAGTGAATTGGATCGATGTGGTATACCGGGGTTGACGTGCTGTCAGTGGTTTGAATCAGGGCATGTGAAGCGTCTAGGGTAAACCATGGAAAGTTGTGTGGGGCATGAATGTGGAAAGGGACCTGTGGTTTTGGGCATTATTGCATGACAGCTAGAGACTGAGTGTGAACGAATGGGGCCTTTGTTGTCTTTTCCTAGCGCTACCTTGCACACATGAGGGGTGAGGGGGATGGTATTCCATGTGTGGCGAGGTGGCGATGGGAATGAATAAAGGCAGACAGTGTGAATTGTGTGCATGGGTATATATGTATGTGTCTGTGTGTGTATATATATGTGTACATTGAGATGTATAGGTATGTATATTTGCGTGTGTGGACGTGTATGTATATACATTGTGTATAGGGGTGGGTTGGGCCATTTCTTTCGTCTGTTTCCTTGCGATACCTCGCAAACGCGGGAGACAGCGACAAAGCAAAATAAAAAAAAAATAAAAAAAAAAAAATATATATATATATATATATATATATATATATATATATATATATATATATATATATATATATATACCATTTCTTTATCATTTATGTAGCTTGCACCTCAAGGGAATGGAGAGAGAGAGAGAGAGAGAGAGAGAGAGAGAGAGAGAGAGAGAGAGAGAGAGAGAGAGAGAGAGATTCTCAGGCATTTCAAGAAGACTCATTCCGGGAGCATCACAGGAGACACCTTTTATCGGGTCCATACAGGGATACTCCATTATACCGTCTGATTGCTTGTGGACCATCACACACACACACACACACACACCATATGTATCCCACTGAACGAATGCGAACCCCCATAAGAAGGTCCTTATCTCCACAAATTCCATTAGTAGCAAGATAATTAAGGGAATCAGCCTCCGAGGCGGCCCATCTACCCCCCCCCCCCCACCCTCCACCTCCACAAACACACACACACACGCACACACACACAAACACATGTCGTTAGCTATAACAAAATAATGACGTTATCAGCTTCCAGCATTGGGTCTTCCAGAGCCACGGCTTATGGAGCTCCAGGCTCGCACGGTGCTCGAATTATCTACAGGACCGGGAGGCTCTTCTTACCGGCCTTTTCAGGTAGAGTCTCCTACTCCTCTTCTTCTTCTTCTTCTTCTTCTTCTTCTTCTTCTTCTTCTTCTTCTTCTTCTTCTTCTCCTCCTCCTCCTCCTCCTCCTCCTCCTCCTCCTCCTCCTCCTCCTCTTGTTCTACCCTCTCCCTCCACCTCCTCCTTCCTCATGTATTTTCTCTTCGGGAGTAATGGGCTAATAGAGGTGGTAAGAGATGCTGTGAGATCTCTTTTTCATCCTCTTCCTTCCTCATCTTTGACAGAGGCGGTAAGGGATGCTGAGAGATCTCTTTCTCATCCTCTTTCTTTCTCGTCTCTGATGGAGGCGGCAAAGATGCTGCGAGATCTCTTTCTGGCTCTTTCTCTTTCTGTCACCCTTACGACAAAATGTATGAAGAGATGCTGAGAGATATCTTTCTTTTTCTTTCTCACGACGATCTCTCTCTCTCTCTCTCTCTCTCTCTCTCTCTCTCTCTCTCTCTCTCTCTCTCTCTCTCTCTCTCTCACGGCAGAATCTTTTCGTCGGTACTCGTACGTACGGGTTGAAAAACAGGGCAAACGAGAGTCGGGATGCAGTGGATCTTGAATTCATACGACTTTGTTGTCCATTGTCCCCAGACTCTGACGTGACTACACCTCTGTCTACAGAATGCTGGAGGCAATTACCTCTTTATGGTGTCTAATAGTCTCTTACAGACAACTACCTCCAAAAGGCAACATCCCTTCCCTTACCCTCAACAGCTTAAAGAGTTCTTTGATTTGTTCTTAATCCAAACACAAGTTAAATTCCCCGAATATCATAATAAAACGCACAACGCTACCTTTCATACTCACAAGGTAAAGCTTCACTGAAGACTAATTGTAAAGATGTATAAAAACCCTACTATGACGCAGCCTAGAAATTATGGAATGGAAAATATGATCACACACACACACACACACACACTTCATACACCTGCCTTCAGCTAGGACCTCGCTTCTTAACCTTGTATACATAACAGAGTTTGAAGATGCTGTAGTGAAGATGTAATTGGTGTAGACAAGATGAAGCGGTAGTCAAGACGCAAATTAGTAAAGATACATGTGTAATGAAGATGAGGGTTTAGTGACGATTTGAATTAGGAAAGTTGAAGGTATAATGAAGATAAGGAAGAAGTCACCAGCTTTATTTTTCAAAAACCAAACTATGATGAATTCTAAAACCTTCCTCATAATGATTTAGAAGGGTAGATATTAAATCAAACTTTACTATCTAATATATTACAAGATGAATAAAATTAAGATTTCCGTCTAAACAAATTACATATAAAGTAATGGTTTCTCACAGTAATACATTATTCACCCCCAAAAAAAATCACATATCGTTCCGTTTCAGTGCCCCTTGACGTTAGGGTTACGCTGATAATTTTCTCTAGTTCACTGCTTTTTCTGGAGCCTTTTAAGATCTTCATCTTTAATAATCTGACTGATGTATTCTGCAGCTCCCAGTGCCTTTTATTTTGTACCTAAAATTTCAAGCTTCCGATATCGTTCGTGTCGTTTGGGAATGTGAATATTTACCCGATACCTGGAAACGATATTTCTTATTGTCTCCCCTTGAGAGCCAAGTAGGAAGCCGTAAAAACTGGGATCGAGGCCTAATTCCACCAACATGTGACCAGCAGGCCATAATCTGTTAGGGCTAATACCGGAGTCAGTCATGTTTCTTCTATCGTTGAATAAATCTTTCATGTCATAGAACTGGTGAGTAAACTTGACGTGGTCCAGTATATGGAGACATGCTGGAACTACACGTTCTGCATCGCCCTGTACTATGAGGTAAGATGGTGTGTCGGTTTTTGGCAACTGAACTGTCACGTTAAACTATCTTTCTATGTCTGGAATCAGCGTCCCCACCTAACTTTGATACTGATATGGCATTTGGAGCCACTCGGTCCATACGGGCCTAGGGCGTTGAGAGACGCGTGGTTTTCTGGCGGGCCTCGCCGGCCGTGGTGCCTTCTTCCTGACCTATCTTTTACTTGTGGTAGCAGGCGCATGAGCAGCTGTCGCGGGTCTCACCACTTGGGATTCCGGTTTAGGCTTCTCTTCTTCTTCCTGCAGAGGCTCATTCAAAATGGTCATTAATTGGATTTTGGCATTCTCGACATTAGCTCTGGTACCGACCAATTCCAAAGTTCGGTACTTGTCGCTAATGGAGAGGCTCACAAACTTGGCAAATATGTCTATGCCCACACACAGTGTTTTCCTGAGAGAGTTCAAGCGTTGCGAAGCTGGACCAAGTAGCTGTTTGACCCTTTTCGTTTCGATTGTCAGGGTTTCGACGACACGATCGTCGCGTCCAGGTTCAGGATCCAGTACAGCGTTACCTTCATCCAAAGACTCAGCTTAGTAGTTCTCTCGTCCAGGTTCCAGATCTAATACAGCGTTCTCTTCCTCTTGAAACTCAGGCTAATAGTTCTCGCGAGCAGGTTCCATATCCTGTGCAGCGTCCCACTTATTTTGGGTAGATTTCCTGACACGCTTTCCCTTCTTCTTCCTCTTCTTGAGTACATTGCAAACCTCAGATGTGATATCTTGTTCAGAGCAGACTGTCTCCTGCCGTGGAACGGCAGCTTCCAGATCCTGTGCAGCGTTCCCTTCCTCTTGAGACTCAGTGTGGTAGTTCTCGAGTCCAGGTTCCAGATCCGGTGCAGCATTCCCTTCCTCTTGAGACTCAGCCTGGCAGTTCTTAACCTTAGATTCCTGAGAAGCAGAGTGTGAGTCTTTACCCTGATAGTGGGTTGCTTCACACTTATTTTGGTTAGATTTCCTGACACGCTTTCCCTTCTTCTTCCTCTTCTTGAGTACATTGCTAACCTCAGATGTGATATCGTGTTCAGGGCAGACTGTCTCCTGTCGTGGAACGGCAGCTTCCAGATCCTGTGCAGCGTTCCCTTCCTCTTGAGACTCAGTCTGGTGGTTGTCTCGTACAGGTTCCAGATCCAGTAGAGCGTTCGCTTCCTCTTGAGACTCAGAGTGGTAGTTCTCGCGTCCAGGTTCCAGATCCAGTGCAGCTTTTCCTTCTTCTTGAGACTCAGCCTGGCAGTTCTTAACCTTAGATTCCTGAGAAGCAGAGTGTGAGTCTTTACCCTGATAGTGGGTTGCTTCACACTTATTTTGGGTAGATTTCCTGACACGCTTCTCTTTCTTCTTCCTCTTCTCCTTGAGTACATTGCATACCTCAGATGTGATACCTTCTTCAGGGCAGACTGTCTCCTGCTATGGAACGTGGCCATGTTTTTCAGACCGACGACTGATTGCTGTAACTGGACCTGTGTGTAAGTCTTGGCCACGGGCTTATCTGGCCTACCTCCATTTCCTAACATTCTTATAGAAAAGCCTGACCAAGATTATAGCCACTGTTAGGAACACAAGAACGTTGAGAACGTAGGAGTAAAAGTATTGCATCCTCCAAAGGCGCTGGAAGTAGTTCAGTGGCCTCACAGGCTGGACCAACATATGGTACAGGGTTAGAACGTTCCGGAGAGCGGAGGTGGTGATATCCACTCTGAACAAAGGATACTTCACACGTGGGATTTCAGTTGGGAGTTCCAAAGGTTCAGGTCCCAACTCTCCTAGCAATGGAACATACACTGCGTGGGACTGGTAATGCTTTTCCCGAACAAGAGAAGCTAATCTCCTTTGTAGGAACAGCAGGAGGGTATTAAAGAATGCAAGTCCAACCACAAGCACGAGCACTATTGCAAATGTGATCAGCAGTTGTCTGGCCGCCATTCAGTTTCCCTTAAATTTTAATGATAATGAGTTCTATGTTGACGCATACCTTTTTGATATTCACGTTACTAAAATATAGTAAAGCAGGATCATTCCTGGACAAAGATTGATATCACTTCTATAGTTCAGCTACACCTGCAAGTCCTGGTAGTGAAGATATATTCAGGTTAGACCTAACCCTTCCTCCTGTAATGAATGGGGTACCTACTTGTTCTAGTAAAGTACGAAAGCGATTTCTCCCATAGTGAAGTTCTTGTTCTAGTAAAGTGTAGATAAGTTTCTATGGTGAAGATGTTGTAATTATGGGTGCATGATATTGCAATGGAGTTGGGTGGACGATGTTTGGCATATATGTGTGTGTGTGTGTGTGTGTGTGTGTGTGTGTGTGTGTTTGTGTGAGTGTGCGTGTGTGATGATCCACAAGCAATCAGAGGGTATAATGGAGTATCTTTCTGGATCTGATAAAAGGTGTCTCTTGTGGTACCTCCATTCGTAGGTACTCGTATGTAGGGGTTGAAACACAGGGTTCCTTAATCTTATATACATGTCAGAGTTTAAAGATGGTGTAGTGAAGATGTACTTGGTGTAGACAAGCTGAAGCTGGAATGAAGATGTAAATAATTGAGATAAGTAATAACGAAGATGAAAGTTTAGTGAAGATGTAAATTAGTAAAGTTAAGGGTATAGTGAAAATAAGGGTAAAGATGTAAATTAGTAAAGATGAGGGTATAACAAAGATAAGGATGTAGTGAAGATGGAAATTAGTAAAGATTAGGGTATAACGAAGATGAGGGTGTAGTGAAGATATAGATTATTAAAGACGAGAGTGTAGTGAAGATGTAAATTATTAAAGATGAGGGTATAACCAGGATACGGGTGTAATAAAGAAGAAATCTAGTATGAAGGGTCATGAAGAACTTTCATTATACAATGATTAGCATTTCTTTAAGGGTCACAGGAAAAAGTCACCAGCTTTTTTTTTTTTTTTTCAAAAACTGAACTGTGATGAATTCTTAAACATTCCTTATAATGTTTTAGAACCGTATACATTGAGTCAAGCTATAATATCATTACAAAATGAGTACAATTAAGATTTTTGTCTAAACATATTCCATGTAAAGTAATGGTTTTTCACAATAAACCAATATCCCCCACACTCAAAAAAAAGGAATCACGTATCATTTGGTTTCAGTGCCCCTCTACCTTAGGGTTGGGCTGATAATTTTCTCTAGTTCACTGCTTTTTCTGGAGCCTTTTAAGATCTTCATCTTTAATAATCTGACTGATGTATTCTGCAGCTCCCAGTGCCTTTTATTTTGTACCTAAAATTTCAAGCTTCCGATATCGTTCGTGTCGTTTGGGAATGTGAATATTTACCCGATACCTGGAAACGATATTTCTTATTGTCTCCCCTTGAGAGCCAAGTAGGAAGCCGTAAAAACTGGGATCGAGGCCTAATTCCACCAACATGTGACCAGCAGGCCATAATCTGTTAGGGCTAATACCGGAGTCAGTCATGTTTCTTCTATCGTTGAATAAATCTTTCATGTCATAGAACTGGTGAGTAAACTTGACGTGGTCCAGTATATGGAGACATGCTGGAACTACACGTTCTGCATCGCCCTGTACTATGAGGTAAGATGGTGTGTCGGTTTTTGGCAACTGAACTGTCACGTTAAACTATCTTTCTATGTCTGGAATCAGCGTCCCCACCTAACTTTGATACTGATATGGCATTTGGAGCCACTCGGTCCATACGGGCCTAGGGCGTTGAGAGACGCGTGGTTTTCTGGCGGGCCTCGCCGGCCGTGGTGCCTTCTTCCTGACCTATCTTTTACTTGTGGTAGCAGGCGCATGAGCAGCTGTCGCGGGTCTCACCACTTGGGATTCCGGTTTAGGCTTCTCTTCTTCTTCCTGCAGAGGCTCATTCAAAATGGTCATTAATTGGATTTTGGCATTCTCGACATTAGCTCTGGTACCGACCAATTCCAAAGTTCGGTACTTGTCGCTAATGGAGAGGCTCACAAACTTGGCAAATATGTCTATGCCCACACACAGTGTTTTCCTGAGAGAGTTCAAGCGTTGCGAAGCTGGACCAAGTAGCTGTTTGACCCTTTTCGTTTCGATTGTCAGGGTTTCGACGACACGATCGTCGCGTCCAGGTTCAGGATCCAGTACAGCGTTACCTTCATCCAAAGACTCAGCTTAGTAGTTCTCTCGTCCAGGTTCCAGATCTAATACAGCGTTCTCTTCCTCTTGAAACTCAGGCTAATAGTTCTCGCGAGCAGGTTCCATATCCTGTGCAGCGTCCCACTTATTTTGGGTAGATTTCCTGACACGCTTTCCCTTCTTCTTCCTCTTCTTGAGTACATTGCAAACCTCAGATGTGATATCTTGTTCAGAGCAGACTGTCTCCTGCCGTGGAACGGCAGCTTCCAGATCCTGTGCAGCGTTCCCTTCCTCTTGAGACTCAGTGTGGTAGTTCTCGAGTCCAGGTTCCAGATCCGGTGCAGCATTCCCTTCCTCTTGAGACTCAGCCTGGCAGTTCTTAACCTTAGATTCCTGAGAAGCAGAGTGTGAGTCTTTACCCTGATAGTGGGTTGCTTCACACTTATTTTGGTTAGATTTCCTGACACGCTTTCCCTTCTTCTTCCTCTTCTTGAGTACATTGCTAACCTCAGATGTGATATCGTGTTCAGGGCAGACTGTCTCCTGTCGTGGAACGGCAGCTTCCAGATCCTGTGCAGCGTTCCCTTCCTCTTGAGACTCAGTCTGGTGGTTGTCTCGTACAGGTTCCAGATCCAGTAGAGCGTTCGCTTCCTCTTGAGACTCAGAGTGGTAGTTCTCGCGTCCAGGTTCCAGATCCAGTGCAGCTTTTCCTTCTTCTTGAGACTCAGCCTGGCAGTTCTTAACCTTAGATTCCTGAGAAGCAGAGTGTGAGTCTTTACCCTGATAGTGGGTTGCTTCACACTTATTTTGGGTAGATTTCCTGACACGCTTCTCTTTCTTCTTCCTCTTCTCCTTGAGTACATTGCATACCTCAGATGTGATACCTTCTTCAGGGCAGACTGTCTCCTGCTATGGAACGTGGCCATGTTTTTCAGACCGACGACTGATTGCTGTAACTGGACCTGTGTGTAAGTCTTGGCCACGGGCTTATCTGGCCTACCTCCATTTCCTAACATTCTTATAGAAAAGCCTGACCAAGATTATAGCCACTGTTAGGAACACAAGAACGTTGAGAACGTAGGAGTAAAAGTATTGCATCCTCCAAAGGCGCTGGAAGTAGTTCAGTGGCCTCACAGGCTGGACCAACATATGGTACAGGGTTAGAACGTTCCGGAGAGCGGAGGTGGTGATATCCACTCTGAACAAAGGATACTTCACACGTGGGATTTCAGTTGGGAGTTCCAAAGGTTCAGGTCCCAACTCTCCTAGCAATGGAACATACACTGCGTGGGACTGGTAATGCTTTTCCCGAACAAGAGAAGCTAATCTCCTTTGTAGGAACAGCAGGAGGGTATTAAAGAATGCAAGTCCAACCACAAGCACGAGCACTATTGCAAATGTGATCAGCAGTTGTCTGGCCGCCATTCAGTTTCCCTTAAATTTTAATGATAATGAGTTCTATGTTGACGCATACCTTTTTGATATTCACGTTACTAAAATATAGTAAAGCAGGATCATTCCTGGACAAAGATTGATATCACTTCTATAGTTCAGCTACACCTGCAAGTCCTGGTAGTGAAGATATATTCAGGTTAGACCTAACCCTTCCTCCTGTAATGAATGGGGTACCTACTTGTTCTAGTAAAGTACGAAAGCGATTTCTCCCATAGTGAAGTTCTTGTTCTAGTAAAGTGTAGATAAGTTTCTATGGTGAAGATGTTGTAATTATGGGTGCATGATATTGCAATGGAGTTGGGTGGACGATGTTTGGCATATATGTGTGTGTGTGTGTGTGTGTGTGTGTGTGTGTTTGTGTGAGTGTGCGTGTGTGATGATCCACAAGCAATCAGAGGGTATAATGGAGTATCTTTCTGGATCTGATAAAAGGTGTCTCTTGTGGTACCTCCATTCGTAGGTACTCGTATGTAGGGGTTGAAACACAGGGTTCCTTAATCTTATATACATGTCAGAGTTTAAAGATGGTGTAGTGAAGATGTACTTGGTGTAGACAAGCTGAAGCTGGAATGAAGATGTAAATAATTGAGATAAGTAATAACGAAGATGAAAGTTTAGTGAAGATGTAAATTAGTAAAGTTAAGGGTATAGTGAAAATAAGGGTAAAGATGTAAATTAGTAAAGATGAGGGTATAACAAAGATAAGGATGTAGTGAAGATGGAAATTAGTAAAGATTAGGGTATAACGAAGATGAGGGTGTAGTGAAGATATAGATTATTAAAGACGAGAGTGTAGTGAAGATGTAAATTATTAAAGATGAGGGTATAACCAGGATACGGGTGTAATAAAGAAGAAATCTAGTATGAAGGGTCATGAAGAACTTTCATTATACAATGATTAGCATTTCTTTAAGGGTCACAGGAAAAAGTCACCAGCTTTTTTTTTTTTTTTCAAAAACTGAACTGTGATGAATTCTTAAACATTCCTTATAATGTTTTAGAACCGTATACATTGAGTCAAGCTATAATATCATTACAAAATGAGTACAATTAAGATTTTTGTCTAAACATATTCCATGTAAAGTAATGGTTTTTCACAATAAACCAATATCCCCCACACTCAAAAAAAAGGAATCACGTATCATTTGGTTTCAGTGCCCCTCTACCTTAGGGTTGGGCTGATAATTTTCTCTAGTTCACTGCTTTTTCTGGAGCCTTTTAAGATCTTCATCTTTAATAATCTGACTGATGTATTCTGCAGCTCCCAGTGCCTTTTATTTTGTACCTAAAATTTCAAGCTTCCGATATCGTTCGTGTCGTTTGGGAATGTGAATATTTACCCGATACCTGGAAACGATATTTCTTATTGTCTCCCCTTGAGAGCCAAGTAGGAAGCCGTAAAAACTGGGATCGAGGCCTAATTCCACCAACATGTGACCAGCAGGCCATAATCTGTTAGGGCTAATACCGGAGTCAGTCATGTTTCTTCTATCGTTGAATAAATCTTTCATGTCATAGAACTGGTGAGTAAACTTGACGTGGTCCAGTATATGGAGACATGCTGGAACTACACGTTCTGCATCGCCCTGTACTATGAGGTAAGATGGTGTGTCGGTTTTTGGCAACTGAACTGTCACGTTAAACTATCTTTCTATGTCTGGAATCAGCGTCCCCACCTAACTTTGATACTGATATGGCATTTGGAGCCACTCGGTCCATACGGGCCTAGGGCGTTGAGAGACGCGTGGTTTTCTGGCGGGCCTCGCCGGCCGTGGTGCCTTCTTCCTGACCTATCTTTTACTTGTGGTAGCAGGCGCATGAGCAGCTGTCGCGGGTCTCACCACTTGGGATTCCGGTTTAGGCTTCTCTTCTTCTTCCTGCAGAGGCTCATTCAAAATGGTCATTAATTGGATTTTGGCATTCTCGACATTAGCTCTGGTACCGACCAATTCCAAAGTTCGGTACTTGTCGCTAATGGAGAGGCTCACAAACTTGGCAAATATGTCTATGCCCACACACAGTGTTTTCCTGAGAGAGTTCAAGCGTTGCGAAGCTGGACCAAGTAGCTGTTTGACCCTTTTCGTTTCGATTGTCAGGGTTTCGACGACACGATCGTCGCGTCCAGGTTCAGGATCCAGTACAGCGTTACCTTCATCCAAAGACTCAGCTTAGTAGTTCTCTCGTCCAGGTTCCAGATCTAATACAGCGTTCTCTTCCTCTTGAAACTCAGGCTAATAGTTCTCGCGAGCAGGTTCCATATCCTGTGCAGCGTCCCACTTATTTTGGGTAGATTTCCTGACACGCTTTCCCTTCTTCTTCCTCTTCTTGAGTACATTGCAAACCTCAGATGTGATATCTTGTTCAGAGCAGACTGTCTCCTGCCGTGGAACGGCAGCTTCCAGATCCTGTGCAGCGTTCCCTTCCTCTTGAGACTCAGTGTGGTAGTTCTCGAGTCCAGGTTCCAGATCCGGTGCAGCATTCCCTTCCTCTTGAGACTCAGCCTGGCAGTTCTTAACCTTAGATTCCTGAGAAGCAGAGTGTGAGTCTTTACCCTGATAGTGGGTTGCTTCACACTTATTTTCGTTAGATTTCCTGACACGCTTTCCCTTCTTCTTCCTCTTCTTGAGTACATTGCTAACCTCAGATGTGATATCGTGTTCAGGGCAGACTGTCTCCTGTCGTGGAACGGCAGCTTCCAGATCCTGTGCAGCGTTCCCTTCCTCTTGAGACTCAGTCTGGTGGTTGTCTCGTACAGGTTCCAGATCCAGTAGAGCGTTCGCTTCCTCTTGAGACTCAGAGTGGTAGTTCTCGCGTCCAGGTTCCAGATCCAGTGCAGCTTTTCCTTCTTCTTGAGACTCAGCCTGGCAGTTCTTAACCTTAGATTCCTGAGAAGCAGAGTGTGAGTCTTTACCCTGATAGTGGGTTGCTTCACACTTATTTTGGGTAGATTTCCTGACACGCTTCTCTTTCTTCTTCCTCTTCTCCTTGAGTACATTGCATACCTCAGATGTGATACCTTCTTCAGGGCAGACTGTCTCCTGCTATGGAACGTGGCCATGTTTTTCAGACCGACGACTGATTGCTGTAACTGGACCTGTGTGTAAGTCTTGGCCACGGGCTTATCTGGCCTACCTCCATTTCCTAACATTCTTATAGAAAAGCCTGACCAAGATTATAGCCACTGTTAGGAACACAAGAACGTTGAGAACGTAGGAGTAAAAGTATTGCATCCTCCAAAGGCGCTGGAAGTAGTTCAGTGGCCTCACAGGCTGGACCAACATATGGTACAGGGTTAGAACGTTCCGGAGAGCGGAGGTGGTGATATCCACTCTGAACAAAGGATACTTCACACGTGGGATTTCAGTTGGGAGTTCCAAAGGTTCAGGTCCCAAACTCTCCTAGCAATGGAACATACACTGCGTGGGACTGGTAATGCTTTTTTTTTTTTTTTCAAAAACTGAACTGTGATGAATTCTTAAACATTCCTTATAATGTTTTAGAACCGTATACATTGAGTCAAGCTATAATATCATTACAAAATGAGTACAATTAAGATTTTTGTCTAAACATATTCCATGTAAAGTAATGGTTTTTCACAATAAACCAATATCCCCCACACTCAAAAAAAAGGAATCACGTATCATTTGGTTTCAGTGCCCCTCTACCTTAGGGTTGGGCTGATAATTTTCTCTAGTTCACTGCTTTTTCTGGAGCCTTTTAAGATCTCATCTTTAATAATTTACATCTTCACTACACCCTCATCTTTAATAATTTACATCTTCACTACACCCTCATCTTTAATAATTTACATCTTCACTACACCCTCATCTTTAATAATTTACATCTTCACTACACCCTCATCTTTAATAATTTACATCTTCACTACACCCTCATCTTTAATAATTTACATCTTCACTACACCCTCATCTTTAATAATTTACATCTTCACTACACCCTCATCTTTAATAATTTACATCTTCACTACACCCTCATCTTTAATAATTTACATCTTCACTACACCCTCATCTTTAATAATTTACATCTTCACTACACCCTCATCTTTAATAATTTACATCTTCACTACACCCTCATCTTTAATAATTTACATCTTCACTACACCCTCATCTTTAATAATTTACATCTTCACTACACCCTCATCTTTAATAATTTACATCTTCACTACACCCTCATCTTTAATAATTTACATCTTCACTACACCCTCATCTTTAATAATTTACATCTTCACTACACCCTCATCTTTAATAATTTACATCTTCACTACACCCTCATCTTTAATAATTTACATCTTCACTACACCCTCATCTTTAATAATTTACATCTTCACTACACCCTCATCTTTAATAATTTACATCTTCACTACACCCTCATCTTTAATAATTTACATCTTCACTACACCCTCATCTTTAATAATTTACATCTTCACTACACCCTCATCTTTAATAATTTACATCTTCACTACACCCTCATCTTTAATAATTTACATCTTCACTACACCCTCATCTTTAATAATTTACATCTTCACTACACCCTCATCTTTAATAATTTACATCTTCACTACACCCTCATCTTTAATAATTTACATCTTCACTACACCCTCATCTTTAATAATTTACATCTTCACTACACCCTCATCTTTAATAATTTACATCTTCACTACACCCTCATCTTTAATAATTTACATCTTCACTACACCCTCATCTTTAATAATTTACATCTTCACTACACCCTCATCTTTAATAATTTACATCTTCACTACACCCTCATCTTTAATAATTTACATCTTCACTACACCCTCATCTTTAATAATTTACATCTTCACTACACCCTCATCTTTAATAATTTACATCTTCACTACACCCTCATCTTTAATAATTTACATCTTCACTACACCCTCATCTTTAATAATTTACATCTTCACTACACCCTCATCTTTAATAATTTACATCTTCACTACACCCTCATCTTTAATAATTTACATCTTCACTACACCCTCATCTTTAATAATTTACATCTTCACTACACCCTCATCTTTAATAATTTACATCTTCACTACACCCTCATCTTTAATAATTTACATCTTCACTACACCCTCATCTTTAATAATTTACATCTTCACTACACCCTCATCTTTAATAATTTACATCTTCACTACACCCTCATCTTTAATAATTTACATCTTCACTACACCCTCATCTTTAATAATTTACATCTTCACTACACCCTCATCTTTAATAATTTACATCTTCACTACACCCTCATCTTTAATAATTTACATCTTCACTACACCCTCATCTTTAATAATTTACATCTTCACTACACCCTCATCTTTAATAATTTACATCTTCACTACACCCTCATCTTTAATAATTTACATCTTCACTACACCCTCATCTTTAATAATTTACATCTTCACTACACCCTCATCTTTAATAATTTACATCTTCACTACACCCTCATCTTTAATAATTTACATCTTCACTACACCCTCATCTTTAATAATTTACATCTTCACTACACCCTCATCTTTAATAATTTACATCTTCACTACACCCTCATCTTTAATAATTTACATCTTCACTACACCCTCATCTTTAATAATTTACATCTTCACTACACCCTCATCTTTAATAATTTACATCTTCACTACACCCTCATCTTTAATAATTTACATCTTCACTACACCCTCATCTTTAATAATTTACATCTTCACTACACCCTCATCTTTAATAATTTACATCTTCACTACACCCTCATCTTTAATAATTTACATCTTCACTACACCCTCATCTTTAATAATTTACATCTTCACTACACCCTCATCTTTAATAATTTACATCTTCACTACACCCTCATCTTTAATAATTTACATCTTCACTACACCCTCATCTTTAATAATTTACATCTTCACTACACCCTCATCTTTAATAATTTACATCTTCACTACACCCTCATCTTTAATAATTTACATCTTCACTACACCCTCATCTTTAATAATTTACATCTTCACTACACCCTCATCTTTAATAATTTACATCTTCACTACACCCTCATCTTTAATAATTTACATCTTCACTACACCCTCATCTTTAATAATTTACATCTTCACTACACCCTCATCTTTAATAATTTACATCTTCACTACACCCTCATCTTTAATAATTTACATCTTCACTACACCCTCATCTTTAATAATTTACATCTTCACTACACCCTCATCTTTAATAATTTACATCTTCACTACACCCTCATCTTTAATAATTTACATCTTCACTACACCCTCATCTTTAATAATTTACATCTTCACTACACCCTCATCTTTAATAATTTACATCTTCACTACACCCTCATCTTTAATAATTTACATCTTCACTACACCCTCATCTTTAATAATTTACATCTTCACTACACCCTCATCTTTAATAATTTACATCTTCACTACACCCTCATCTTTAATAATTTACATCTTCACTACACCCTCATCTTTAATAATTTACATCTTCACTACACCCTCATCTTTAATAATTTACATCTTCACTACACCCTCATCTTTAATAATTTACATCTTCACTACACCCTCATCTTTAATAATTTACATCTTCACTACACCCTCATCTTTAATAATTTACATCTTCACTACACCCTCATCTTTAATAATTTACATCTTCACTACACCCTCATCTTTAATAATTTACATCTTCACTACACCCTCATCTTTAATAATTTACATCTTCACTACACCCTCATCTTTAATAATTTACATCTTCACTACACCCTCATCTTTAATAATTTACATCTTCACTACACCCTCATCTTTAATAATTTACATCTTCACTACACCCTCATCTTTAATAATTTACATCTTCACTACACCCTCATCTTTAATAATTTACATCTTCACTACACCCTCATCTTTAATAATTTACATCTTCACTACACCCTCATCTTTAATAATTTACATCTTCACTACACCCTCATCTTTAATAATTTACATCTTCACTACACCCTCATCTTTAATAATTTACATCTTCACTACACCCTCATCTTTAATAATTTACATCTTCACTACACCCTCATCTTTAATAATTTACATCTTCACTACACCCTCATCTTTAATAATTTACATCTTCACTACACCCTCATCTTTAATAATTTACATCTTCACTACACCCTCATCTTTAATAATTTACATCTTCACTACACCCTCATCTTTAATAATTTACATCTTCACTACACCCTCATCTTTAATAATTTACATCTTCACTACACCCTCATCTTTAATAATTTACATCTTCACTACACCCTCATCTTTAATAATTTACATCTTCACTACACCCTCATCTTTAATAATTTACATCTTCACTACACCCTCATCTTTAATAATTTACATCTTCACTACACCCTCATCTTTAATAATTTACATCTTCACTACACCCTCATCTTTAATAATTTACATCTTCACTACACCCTCATCTTTAATAATTTACATCTTCACTACACCCTCATCTTTAATAATTTACATCTTCACTACACCCTCATCTTTAATAATTTACATCTTCACTACACCCTCATCTTTAATAATTTACATCTTCACTACACCCTCATCTTTAATAATTTACATCTTCACTACACCCTCATCTTTAATAATTTACATCTTCACTACACCCTCATCTTTAATAATTTACATCTTCACTACACCCTCATCTTTAATAATTTACATCTTCACTACACCCTCATCTTTAATAATTTACATCTTCACTACACCCTCATCTTTAATAATTTACATCTTCACTACACCCTCATCTTTAATAATTTACATCTTCACTACACCCTCATCTTTAATAATTTACATCTTCACTACACCCTCATCTTTAATAATTTACATCTTCACTACACCCTCATCTTTAATAATTTACATCTTCACTACACCCTCATCTTTAATAATTTACATCTTCACTACACCCTCATCTTTAATAATTTACATCTTCACTACACCCTCATCTTTAATAATTTACATCTTCACTACACCCTCATCTTTAATAATTTACATCTTCACTACACCCTCATCTTTAATAATTTACATCTTCACTACACCCTCATCTTTAATAATTTACATCTTCACTACACCCTCATCTTTAATAATTTACATCTTCACTACACCCTCATCTTTAATAATTTACATCTTCACTACACCCTCATCTTTAATAATTTACATCTTCACTACACCCTCATCTTTAATAATTTACATCTTCACTACACCCTCATCTTTAATAATTTACATCTTCACTACACCCTCATCTTTAATAATTTACATCTTCACTACACCCTCATCTTTAATAATTTACATCTTCACTACACCCTCATCTTTAATAATTTACATCTTCACTACACCCTCATCTTTAATAATTTACATCTTCACTACACCCTCATCTTTAATAATTTACATCTTCACTACACCCTCATCTTTAATAATTTACATCTTCACTACACCCTCATCTTTAATAATTTACATCTTCACTACACCCTCATCTTTAATAATTTACATCTTCACTACACCCTCATCTTTAATAATTTACATCTTCACTACACCCTCATCTTTAATAATTTACATCTTCACTACACCCTCATCTTTAATAATTTACATCTTCACTACACCCTCATCTTTAATAATTTACATCTTCACTACACCCTCATCTTTAATAATTTACATCTTCACTACACCCTCATCTTTAATAATTTACATCTTCACTACACCCTCATCTTTAATAATTTACATCTTCACTACACCCTCATCTTTAATAATTTACATCTTCACTACACCCTCATCTTTAATAATTTACATCTTCACTACACCCTCATCTTTAATAATTTACATCTTCACTACACCCTCATCTTTAATAATTTACATCTTCACTACACCCTCATCTTTAATAATTTACATCTTCACTACACCCTCATCTTTAATAATTTACATCTTCACTACACCCTCATCTTTAATAATTTACATCTTCACTACACCCTCATCTTTAATAATTTACATCTTCACTACACCCTCATCTTTAATAATTTACATCTTCACTACACCCTCATCTTTAATAATTTACATCTTCACTACACCCTCATCTTTAATAATTTACATCTTCACTACACCCTCATCTTTAATAATTTACATCTTCACTACACCCTCATCTTTAATAATTTACATCTTCACTACACCCTCATCTTTAATAATTTACATCTTCACTACACCCTCATCTTTAATAATTTACATCTTCACTACACCCTCATCTTTAATAATTTACATCTTCACTACACCCTCATCTTTAATAATTTACATCTTCACTACACCCTCATCTTTAATAATTTACATCTTCACTACACCCTCATCTTTAATAATTTACATCTTCACTACACCCTCATCTTTAATAATTTACATCTTCACTACACCCTCATCTTTAATAATTTACATCTTCACTACACCCTCATCTTTAATAATTTACATCTTCACTACACCCTCATCTTTAATAATTTACATCTTCACTACACCCTCATCTTTAATAATTTACATCTTCACTACACCCTCATCTTTAATAATTTACATCTTCACTACACCCTCATCTTTAATAATTTACATCTTCACTACACCCTCATCTTTAATAATTTACATCTTCACTACACCCTCATCTTTAATAATTTACATCTTCACTACACCCTCATCTTTAATAATTTACATCTTCACTACACCCTCATCTTTAATAATTTACATCTTCACTACACCCTCATCTTTAATAATTTACATCTTCACTACACCCTCATCTTTAATAATTTACATCTTCACTACACCCTCATCTTTAATAATTTACATCTTCACTACACCCTCATCTTTAATAATTTACATCTTCACTACACCCTCATCTTTAATAATTTACATCTTCACTACACCCTCATCTTTAATAATTTACATCTTCACTACACCCTCATCTTTAATAATTTACATCTTCACTACACCCTCATCTTTAATAATTTACATCTTCACTACACCCTCATCTTTAATAATTTACATCTTCACTACACCCTCATCTTTAATAATTTACATCTTCACTACACCCTCATCTTTAATAATTTACATCTTCACTACACCCTCATCTTTAATAATTTACATCTTCACTACACCCTCATCTTTAATAATTTACATCTTCACTACACCCTCATCTTTAATAATTTACATCTTCACTACACCCTCATCTTTAATAATTTACATCTTCACTACACCCTCATCTTTAATAATTTACATCTTCACTACACCCTCATCTTTAATAATTTACATCTTCACTACACCCTCATCTTTAATAATTTACATCTTCACTACACCCTCATCTTTAATAATTTACATCTTCACTACACCCTCATCTTTAATAATTGATCCTGATGTATTCTGCGCTCCCTGTGCCTTTTATTTTGTACCTAAAATTTCAAGCTTCCGATTTCGTTCGTGTCGTTTGGAATGTGAATATTTACCCGATACCTGGAAACGATATTTCTTATTGTCTCCTTGAGAGCCAAGTAGGAAGCCGTTAAAAAATGGGATCGAGGACTAATTCCACCAACATGTGACCAGCAGGCCTTATCTGTTAGGGCTAATACCGGAGTCAGTCATGTTTCTTCTATCGTTGATAAATCTATTCATGTCATAGAACTGGTGAGTAACTTGACGTGGTCCAGTATATGGAGACATGCTGGAACTACACGTTCTGCATCGCCCTGTACTATGAGTAGATGGTATTATGTTTTGTGTCGGTTTTTGGCAACTGGAACTGTCACGTTAAACTATCTTTCTATGTCTGGAATCAGCGTCCCCACTAACTTTGATACTGATATGGCATTTGGGCCACTCGGTCCATTACGGGCTAGGGCGTTGAGAGACGCGTGGTTTTCTGGCGGGCCTCGCCGGCCGTGGTGCCTTCTTCCTGACCTATCTTTTACTTGTGGTAGCAGGCGCATGAGCAGCTGTCGCGGGTCTCACCACTTGGGATTCCGGTTTAGGCTTCTCTTCTTCTTCCTGCAGGGCTATTCAAAATGGTCATTAATTGGATTTTGGCTTTCTCGACATTAGCTTGGTACCGACCAATTCCAAGTTCGGTACTTGTCGCTAATGGAGAGGCTCACAAACTTGGCAAATATGTCTATGCCACACACAGTGTTTTCCTGAGTGAGTTCAAGCGTTGCGAAGCTGGACAAGTAGCTGTTTGACCCTTTTCGTTTCGATTGTCAGGGTTTCGACGACACGATCGTTCGCGTCCAGGTTCAGGATCCAGTACAGCGTTACCTTCATCCAAAGACTCAGTTAGTAGTTCTCTCGTCCAGGTTCCAGATCTAATACAGCGTTCTCTTCCTCTTGAAACTCAGGCTAATAGTTCTCGCGAGCAGGTTCCATATCCTGTGGCAGCGTCCCACTTATTTTGGGTAGATTTCCTGACACGCTTTCCCTTCTTCTTCCTCTTCTTGAGTACATTGCAAACCTCAGATGTGATATCTTGTTCAGGCAGACTGTCTCTGCCGTGGAACGGCAGCTTCCAGATCCTGTGCAGCGTTCCCTTCCTCTTGAGACTCGTGTGGTAGTTCTCGAGTCCAGGTTCGACCCGGTGCAGCATTCCCTTCTCTTGAGACTCAGCCTGGCAGTTCTTACCTTAGATTCCTGAGAAGCAGAGTGTGAGTCTTTACCCTGATAGTGGGTTGCTTCACACTTATTTTCGTTAGATTTCTGACACGCTTTCCCTTCTTCTTCTCTTCTTGAGTACATTGCTAACCTCAGATGTGATATCGTGTTCAGGGCAGACTGTCTCCTGTCGTGGAACGGCAGCTTCCGATCCTGTGCAGCGTTCCCTTCCTCTTGAGACTCAGTCTGGTGGTTGTCTCGTACAGGTTCCAGATCCAGTAGAGCGTTCGCTTCCTCTTTAGACTCAGAGTGGTAGTTCTCGCGTCCAGGTTCAGATCCAGTGCAGCTTTTCCTTCTTCTTGAGACTCAGCCTGGCAGTTCTTAACCTTAGATTCCTGAGAAGCAGAGTGTGAGTCTTTACCCTGATAGTGGGTTGCTTCACACTTATTTTGGGTAGATTTCCTGACACGCTTCTCTTTCTTCTTCCTCTTCTCCTTGAGTACATTGCATACCTCAGATGTGATACCTTCTTCAGGGCAGACTGTCTCCTGCTATGGAACGTGGCCATGTTTTTCAGACCGACGACTGATTGCTGTAACTGGACCTGTGTGTAAGTCTTGGCCACGGGCTTATCTGGCCTACCTCCATTTCCTAACATTCTTATAGAAAAGCCTGACCAAGATTATAGCCACTGTTAGGAACACAAGAACGTTGAGAACGTAGGAGTAAAAGTATTGCATCCTCCAAAGGCGCTGGAAGTAGTTCAGTGGCCTCACAGGCTGGACCAACATATGGTACAGGGTTAGAACGTTCCGGAGAGCGGAGGTGGTGATATCCACTCTGAACAAAGGATACTTCACACGTGGGATTTCAGTTGGGAGTTCCAAAGGTTCAGGTCCCAACTCTCCTAGCAATGGAACATACACTGCGTGGGACTGGTAATGCTTTTCCCGAACAAGAGAAGCTAATCTCCTTTGTAGGAACAGCAGGAGGGTATTAAAGAATGCAAGTCCAACCACAAGCACGAGCACTATTGCAAATGTGATCAGCAGTTGTCTGGCCGCCATTCAGTTTCCCTTAAATTTTAATGATAATGAGTTCTATGTTGACGCATACCTTTTTGATATTCACGTTACTAAAATATAGTAAAGCAGGATCATTCCTGGACAAAGATTGATATCACTTCTATAGTTCAGCTACACCTGCAAGTCCTGGTAGTGAAGATATATTCAGGTTAGACCTAACCCTTCCTCCTGTAATGAATGGGGTACCTACTTGTTCTAGTAAAGTACGAAAGCGATTTCTCCCATAGTGAAGTTCTTGTTCTAGTAAAGTGTAGATAAGTTTCTATGGTGAAGATGTTGTAATTATGGGTGCATGATATTGCAATGGAGTTGGGTGGACGATGTTTGGCATATATGTGTGTGTGTGTGTGTGTGTGTGTGTGTGTGTGTTTGTGTGAGTGTGCGTGTGTGATGATCCACAAGCAATCAGAGGGTATAATGGAGTATCTTTCTGGATCTGATAAAAGGTGTCTCTTGTGGTACCTCCATTCGTAGGTACTCGTATGTAGGGGTTGAAACACAGGGTTCCTTAATCTTATATACATGTCAGAGTTTAAAGATGGTGTAGTGAAGATGTACTTGGTGTAGACAAGCTGAAGCTGGAATGAAGATGTAAATAATTGAGATAAGTAATAACGAAGATGAAAGTTTAGTGAAGATGTAAATTAGTAAAGTTAAGGGTATAGTGAAAATAAGGGTAAAGATGTAAATTAGTAAAGATGAGGGTATAACAAAGATAAGGATGTAGTGAAGATGGAAATTAGTAAAGATTAGGGTATAACGAAGATGAGGGTGTAGTGAAGATATAGATTATTAAAGACGAGAGTGTAGTGAAGATGTAAATTATTAAAGATGAGGGTATAACCAGGATACGGGTGTAAATAAAGAAGAAATCTAGTATGAAGGGTCATGAAGAACTTTCATTATACAATGATTAGCATTTCTTTAAGGGTCACAGGAAAAAGTCACAGCTTTTTTTTTTTTTTTCAAAAAACTGAACTGTGATGAATTCTTAAACATTCCTTATAATGTTTTAGAACCGTATACATTTGAGTCAAGCTATAATATCATTACAAAATGAGTCAATTAAGATTTTTGTTAAAATTATTCCATGTAAAGTAATGGTTTTTCACAATAAACCAATATCCCCCAACTCAAAAAAAGGAATCAGTATCATTTGGTTTCAGTGCCCTCTACCTTAGGGTTGGGCTGATAATTTTCTCTAGTTCACTGCTTTTTCTGGAGCCTTTTAAGATCTTCATCTTTATAATTGACTGATGTATTCTGCAGCTCCCAGTGCCTTTTATTTTGTACCTAAAATTTCAAGCTTCCGATATCGTTCGTTGTCTTTTGGGAATGTGAATATTTACCCGATACCTGGAAACGATATTTCTTATTGTCTCCCTTGAGAGCCAGTAGGAAGCCGTAAAAACTGGGATCGAGGCCTAATTCCACCAACATGTGACCAGCAGGCCATAATCTGTTAGGGCTAATACCGGGAGTCAGTCATGTTTCTTCTATCGTTGAATAAATCTTTCATGTCATAGAACTGGTGAGTAACTTGACGTGGTCCAGTATATGGAGACATGCTGGAACTACACGTTCTGCATCGCCCTGTACTATGAGGTAAGATGGTGTGTCGGTTTTGGCAAACTGAAACTGTCACGTTTAAAAATATCTTTCTATGTCTGGAATCAGCGTCCCACCTAACTTTGATACTGATATGGCATTTGGAGCCACTCGGTCCATACGGGCCTAGGGCGTTGAGAGACGCGTGGTTTTATGGCGGGCCTCGCGGCCGTGGTGCCTTCTTCTGACCTATCTTTTACTTGTGGTAGCAGGCGCACATGAGCAGCTGTCGCGGGTCTCACCACTTGGGATTCCGGTTTAGGCTTCTTCTTCTTCTGCAGAGGCTCATTCAAATGGTCATTAATTGGATTTTGGCATTCTCGACATTAGCTCTGGTACGACCAATTCCAAAGTTCGGTACTTGTCGCTAATGGAGAGGCTCACAAAACTTGGCAAATATGTCTATGCCCACACACAGTGTTTTCCTGAGAGAGTTCAAGCGTTGCGAAGCTGGACCAAGTAGTGTTTGACCCTTTTCGTTTCGATTGTCAGGGTTTCGACGACACGATCGTCGCGTCCAGGTTCAGGATCCAGTACAGCGTTACCTTCATCCAAAGACTCAGCTTAGTAGTTCTCTCGTCCAGGTTCCAGATCTAATACAGCGTTCTCTTCTCTTGAAACTCAGGCTAATAGTTCTCGCGAGCAGGTTCCATATCCTGTGCAGCGTCCCACTTATTTTGGGTAGATTTCCTGACACGCTTTCCCTTCTTCTTCCTCTTCTTGAGTACATTGCAAACCTCAGATGTGATATCTTGTTCAGAGCGACTGTCTCTGCCGTGGAACGGCAGCTTCCAGATCTGTGCAGCGTTCCTTCCTCTTGAGACTCAGTGTGGTAGTTCTCGAGTCAGGTTCCAGATCCGGTGCAGCATTCCTTCCTCTTGAGACTCAGCCTGGCAGTTCTTAACCTTAGATTCCTGAGAAGCGAGTGTGAGTCTTTACCCTGATAGTGGGTTGCTTCACATTTATTTTGGTTAGATTTCCTGTCACGCTTTCCCTTCTTCTCCTCTTCTTGAGTACATTGCTAACCTCAGATGTGATATCGTGTTCAGGGCAGACTGTCTCCTGCCGTGGAACGGCAGCTTCCAGATCCTGCGCAGCGTTCCCTTCCTCTTGAGACTCAGCCTGGTGGTTGTCTCGTACAGGTTCCAGATCCAGTACAGCGTTCGCTTCCTCTTGAGACTCAGTGTGGTAGTTCTCGCGTCCAGGTTCCAGATCCTGTGCAGCTTTTCCTTCTTCTTGAGACTCAGCCTGGCAGTTCTTAACCTTAGATTCCTGAGAAGCAGAGTGTGAGTCTTTACCTGATAGTGGGTTGCTTCACACTTATTTTGGGTAGATTTCCTGACACGCTTCTCTTTCTTCTTCCTCTTCTCCTTGAGTACATTGCATACCTCAGATGTGTACCTTCTTCAGGGCAGACTGTCTCCTGCTATGGAACGTGGCCATGTTTTTCAGACCGACGACTGATTTGCTGTACTGGACCTGTGTGTAAGTCTTGGCCACGGGCTTATCTGGCCTACCTCCATTTCCTAACATTCTTATAGAAAAGCCTGACCAAGATTATAGCCACTGTTAGGAACACAAGAACGTTGAGAACGTAGGAGTAAAAGTATTGCATCCTCCAAAGGCGCTGGAAGTAGTTCAGTGGCCTCACAGGCTGGACCAACATATGGTACGGGTTAGAACTTTCCCGGAGAGCGGAGGTGGTGATATCCACCTGAACAAAGGATACTTCACACGTGGGATTTCAGTTGGGAGTTCCAAAGGTTCAGGTCCCAACTCTCCTAGCAATGGAACATACACTGCGTTGGGACTGGTAATGCTTTTCCCGAAAAGAGAAGCTAATCTCCTTTGTAGGACAGCAGGAGGGTATTAAAGAATGCAAGTCCAACCACAAGCACGAGCACTATTGCAAATGTGATCAGCAGTTGTCTGGCCGCCATTCAGTTTCCTTAAATTTTAATGATAATGAGTTCTATGTTGACGCATACCTTTTTGATATTCACGTTACTAAAATATAGTAAAGCAGGATCATTCCTGGACAAAGATTGATATCACTTCTATAGTTCAGCTACACCTGCAAGTCTGGTAGTGAAGATATATTCAGGTTAGACCTACCCTTCCTCCTGTAATGAATGGGGTACTACTTGTTCTAGTAAAGTACGAAAGCGATTTTCCCATAGTGAAGTTCTTGTTCTAGTAAAGTGTAGATAAGTTTCTATGGTGAAGATGTTGTAATTATGGGTGCATGATATTGCAATGGAGTTGGGTGGACGATGTTTGGCATATATGTGTGTGTGTGTGTGTGTGTGTGTGTGTGTGTGTGTTTGTGTGAGTGTGCGTGTGTGATGATCCACAAGCAATCAGAGGGTATAATGGAGTATCTTTCTGGATCTGATAAAAGGTGTCTCTTGTGGTACCTCCATTCGTAGGTACTCGTATGTAGGGGTTGAAACACAGGGTTCCTTAATCTTATATACATGTCAGAGTTTAAAGATGGTGTAGTGAAGATGTACTTGGTGTAGACAAGCTGAAGCTGGAATGAAGATGTAAATAATTGAGATAAGTAATAACGAAGATGAAAGTTTAGTGAAGATGTAAATTAGTAAAGTTAAGGGTATAGTGAAAATAAGGGTAAAGATGTAAATTAGTAAAGATGAGGGTATAACAAAGATAAGGATGTAGTGAAGATGGAAATTAGTAAAGATTAGGGTATAACGAAGATGAGGGTGTAGTGAAGATATAGATTATTAAAGACGAGAGTGTAGTGAAGATGTAATTATTAAAGATGAGGGTATAACCAGGATACGGGTGTAATAAAGAAGAAATCTAGTATGAAGGTCATGAAGAACTTTCATTATACAATGATTAGCATTTCTTTAAGGTCACAGGAAAAGTCACCAGCTTTTTTTTTTTTTTTTTCAAAAACTGAACTGTGATGAATTCTTAAACATTCCTTATAATGTTTTAGAACCGTATACATTGAGTCAAGCTATAATATCATTACAAAATGAGTACAATTAAGATTTTTGTCTAAACATATTCCATGTAAAGTAATGGTTTTTCACAATAAACCAATATCCCCCACATCAAAAAAAAGGAATCACGTATCATTTGGTTTCAGTGCCCCTCTACCTTAGGGTTGGGCTGATAATTTTCTCTAGTTCACTGCTTTTTCTGGAGCCTTTTAAGATCTTCATCTTTAATAATCTGACTGATGTATTCTGCAGCTCCCAGTGCCTTTTATTTTGTACCTAAAATTTCAAGCTTCGATATCGTTCGTGTCGTTTGGGAATGTGAATATTTACCCGATACCTGGAAACGATATTTCTTATTGTCCTCCTTGAGAGCCAAGTAGGAAGCCGTAAAAACTGGGATCGAGGCCTAATTCCACCAACATGTGACCCGCAGGCCATAATCTGTTAGGGCTAATACCGGAGTCAGTCATGTTTCTTCTATCGTTGAATAATCTTTCATGTCATAGAACTGGTGAGTAAACTTGACGTGGTCCAGTATATGGAGACATGCTGGAACTACACGTTCTGCATCGCCCTGTACTATGAGGTAAGATGGTGTGTCGGTTTTTGGCAACTGAAACTGTCACGTTAAACTATCTTTGTACTGTACTGGGTGGGAGATTTACACTCGTGAGATCCCATCTAATGACCTTTCTTATCTAGAATACATATGTCGAGATTTTTTGGTATGTTGTCCACATCCACTCTTGTCATATTTCGTTCATACACTACACTTATACAATGAAGTACTTCTCTACATTATCAAATTCTTCTATAATTTCATGTTATGTCCTCTGCTTGTTCCACCCTTACATTCCCTTAAGAGCTGTTCACTATCTACGTCATCAATCTAGTTCATTGATTAAGGATGTAATTAGGTCACCCCTTAAGCACATATGGATAAATTGCAAATAGACATTGAGTCTAATAATAGTCAAGAACTTTAATTCTGTTTATGTCTTTTCAACGCAGTTCAATGTTTTCCATGCCCTCCTCCGTATTCCATCTGACTGGTATTGGAGCTGAAGTGTATCCAACGGTGAAAACACTTTTGAATATGTCATTCAGTTGGTCGCATATCCTTAAACCATCTTCAGGAAGTTACTTCCCTGCTCTGCTCCTGACGATTCTCTTGAAATTATGGAAGAGTTTGATATTATCTCCTGCCTTGTGTACAGTATTCATTTTAAAGTTTCTTTGTTCTTCTTGTTGTTCTCGTTTCTTATAATTGCTCTTTTACATTTTTTTTATTGAACCGTCCCTCTCTTTTCCTCAACCTTTCCCTTGTATACCATGTTCCTACATCTTGATCATGAATCTCACAGACTCTTTCACCACTGTTCCCTAGTTCCTGGCTGCTGAACTCCTTTTCCTAATTTATATTACCGTAGAAAGTGATGAATTTATATAATTTCCACGATCATATCTCCCATTTCAATCAGGTTCCATATCCGCTCTATTTATGTTGTCATTTCCCATATACTGAAACTCAAGCATTATATCATCACTTTTTCGTAAGTCGATGTATCATATATGGTATCCACAGTATCATGTTACTATGTGTGAAGATAAGATCTAGTAATGATGAGTTATCTGTCTATCTGATTTTAGTGTGCATCGTGACGTGCTTCTCTGGGTAATTTATCTGTATATATTCTTAAGAACTTATGTCTCCCAGATTCTCTGTCCCCATGAGAATCCAAAATACCCAGTCTAGCTCTTCATGATTGATGTACCCCATTATTGATACTTTACCATCTTTGAGAAGTACATGGTTTACCGCCTCATTATAAGAACTTTACTACCTCTGAAAAGTACGTTTTACTACTTCATACATACACTCTCCAGTTTGTTCCTTTATTGCTATTATCAAGTGTTTGTTCTGGTTCATTAAAACTCTTTAGAGTATTATATGTCTTAACACAGATTCCATTGGCCGTCTTGTCTCGGCACAGAGTTCACTGGCCATGCAGTCCTTTTCTTAAATTTACTCTTCTCATTATAACTGCGCCATCTGCCTCTATTTCCTGACACGTATTAGGAGGGCCGACTCCTTTATCCTCTCTTTCCCTCCTTGCTTTTCCCCTCCTAGCTCTCATGTACATCCCTCTAGGCAGAACAGATAAGTTCTGTTTCCTCAGCTCCAACAAAATCAGGTGCTTTTTCCCTGATTTTAGAATTTCAGCTCCGTTTCATTCACCACAACTCCATCTGCGTTTATATACACTACTTTCAGTCTGACACGTGCATCACATACCATACCTGACCACTCGGCAAGCGTTGCAGCTATGTGGCATCCACTTGGTGCTCTTTTTTCTCTCTTGCTATCTTGATATCTCTTTCTTTCTTTCATCCCTTGGTATATCTCGTCTGATGTGTATCTTACTGAATTCGACATCGTTTTAAGTGTCCTAGTAAACTTCAGATCGAATAAAAGCATTACTGGTCAACCCCATGTGTGTCTTGATTGTGGACAGCATACAGAGGTTTAAAAAGAATTGTGTGGTGTAGTAAAAAAAAAAAAAGAAATTCAAGATATACGGGCCTGCGAGTGTAGAAATCCCTCCCTATGCAATATAGATTGGTAAATAGAAACACATAGCAAACACACACACATACGTGTCTACATGCTTCCTCTATCTTCTTCTTCCTCCTCCTCCTCCTTCTCCTCCTCGGCTTACTCCATTCATTTCCTATCCTTCCTCCGTCGTCTGTCCGTCCTCATTCTCCCTGATGCATTCCATTCGTTACCGAATTAACGTTTATCATCGCGCTTCCCTCGCACTAACTTTAACTTCCTCTTGTGCATTGTTACATTAGAGTACATATCGAGAGAAGCGTGCCACAATGTCCTCCAGTTATTGCACACGAGAAGTATTGGATATTCTTACAAAATTCGTATTGTACATCGTTTAATTTCCTCTTTGATTTTCTCGACCATTCAGTGTGTGTATCTCACCCCTTCTCCCTCCTTCCCATGATGTGACAGCAAGTATCGGGGAGAACGAGAGGGGAGAGAGAAGAGTGAAAGGGAAGAGAAATAAGAAATGGGAGAGCGGAGGAGGGGGAAGGCGCTGGTAATGGGGCCAGTGAAGCGGGTTCCAGTGTGGGCGGGAGGAGTGACACGGTCGCCCGTGCTCGTCATCACTGACTGCCCAGAGGGACGTGCTGGACGCTTTCTGTTAGGACGACCTGCTACCATGCTTTGTCCATCCTGGCTGTGCTGGGAGAGAGAGAGAGAGAGAGAGAGAGAGAGAGAGAGAGAGAGAGAGAGAGAGAGAGGTGTGTGTGTGCGTGCCAAAAGGAAAGTAAGGCTAGCGCGTAGCACTCACCCCGCTGGAAAATTTAGTTTTAAGAAGAGAGATTCGTATACGTTCCGTGTTGTCGACGTCTGTGTGCATGATGAGAGTGTGTATTTGTGTGAGATGTGTATACATAAAGATGGATAGGTAGATAGATATGCAGGGTAGATAAATATATGGATAAACAGATGAATAGAAAGGAAGTTATGAAAGTACCATATTTTTTTTCCTTTTTTTTTTTTTTGATTAGCAAGATTACCGATATTTTTATTAATCTTCTAAGTCACTTATATACATGTACACAATAACCACGATATGTTCTCCATTTTTACTGTTCACACCCAGACCTAGAGTTCCCCAGCTTATTAAAGCCACGAAAGTCATCTGTTCCCATACCACACGTAAACGGATGAGTTTCGTCTTTTCCGTACAGAGCGGACGGTTCTGTTCCAACGTATCAATTTCGTCTTTTCTTTTTTTCTTTTTAAGCTTTTGGAGGATTGTTGGTGACGTGTGAGCGGACACACATAGGAGAGGACGTGTGTGTGAGTCGGCGTCGGTGTGTGTGTGTGATGTGTGAGTGTGCATATGTGTGTGTGTGTGTGTGGGAGAACGTGCATGCGTAATGTGAGAGAGAGAGAGAGAGAGAGGACATGCGTGTGAGATATACGAATTAGTGGACGTGCGTGTGTCATGTGCATGTGTGAGAGAGTGGACGATCTTTCATCCTCTGTGTTGTATTACAAACGCGACATTGATTACTTCAAATAATATAAGCTTGTCTTATCTACTTTTTGATGTAGAATTTACGTTGTGTCGATTGATTTAATCGCAGACAGGTAACGTGATCATGGTGCCAAATGTGCTTGTTAATGACAACGCCTGGTCTACATGCTCACAATCACAGATGTCAGTATCTGTGTTCAGTAAAGTAAATGTGCACAAGGAAAATAAAGTAGGTGGTAGGGAGAGGAAATATTTTCATTCATCGCAAAAAAAAAAATGGTATCTAATTTCTTAACATTAATTCCTTTCACTGTGATTATGGTTAATGATTTCGTAAGTTTGCTTACTGGAAATAAAAAATGATTTCGTAAGCTGGCTGACTGGAAATAGAAAATGATTTCGTAAGTTTGCTTACTGGAAATAAAAAATGATTTCGTAAGCTTGCTTACTGGAAATAGAAAATGATACGTTTGCATTCTTTTTAGCCTCAGTGTTCGAAGTCTTTCCCCCTTTTTTTTTGTTTTTTATTTCAACGATGAGTGAAATTCTCTAAATGTGGGAAGGTAGAACGACATGAAAACGTATACTTCCTCTGTATAGTTTATCTCCAGGACAAAGAGGAGGGAGAGGAGAACGAGACACATATTATCAACACTGAAATTACGTGTTGATAATCCCTTGAAGATGATCGTCAGCTGAGCCAGGGCCGGTGAGAGGTGAGCTGTCCCCTCACAGCACAGAGGGAGGTTCCTAAGGGCAGTATATATGTGTGTGTGTGGAGCAGGGGAGGTCGATCTTGTGGTCAAGATTGAACTGAGGTTTTCAGCAGCGTCTGAGCTCAACTGCTTCGGCAGATCCTTTGGCGTTAGAAGTTCTTCTTCGATGAGACTGTATTCCCAATAATACAGTCTCTCTAAGAGGGAATGTTAACTCTCTATAAACCCTCGAGCAGGTGGAGTCCGGCAACACCATTTAAGTAAACACACACACACACACACACACACACACACACACACACACACACACACACACGGGAGTCGATCAAGGGAATGAAACCAGTACACTCGTCTACAAATATTGTTTATCACGCTTGATTCATTGGTACTGTGTATCGAATCCCATTCGTGAGAATTCGGTAGGGGTTCGAATCACTCGAGACTTTCAGACTCCCTACAATGCGGGTCGGAATTCCAGCTGAACTGTTTCTGAACGCAGGGGGTTTCGAATCCTACCTTCAAAGTTTCGAGCTTTATCTCAACAGATTCACTCGCAGAGCTTCAGCTCCGTAGGCTTGAGTACCTCTCCACTAGGGTTCGATTTCTGCCCGTGTAGGCTACCTTTCAGCCCAGAGATGTTTGGATTCCACCCTCGAGGATTGTACTCCACGTGTTGCATTCCACCTTCGGGGTTAGAGTCTACATGTTGAATTCCACCCTCGGGGTTAGGGTTCACATGTTGCATTCCACCTCGGGGCTGGAGTCCACATGTTGAATTCCACCTTGGGGTTAGAGTCCACATGTTGAATTCCACCTCGGGGTTAGAGTCCACATGTTGAATTCCACCTCGGGGTTAGAGTCCACATGTTGAATTCCACCTCGGGGTTAGAGTCCACATGTTGAATTCCACCTTCGGGGTTAGAGTCCACATGTTGAATTCCACCTCGGGGTTAGAGTCCACATGTTGAATTCCACCTCGGGGTTAGAGTCCACATGTTGAATTCCACCTTCGGGGTTAGAGTCCACATGTTCAATTCCACCTTCGGGGTTAGAGTCCACATGTTGAATTCCACCCTCTGAGAGTCCGCAGTTTCAAAATCTTGTTAACTGTGGCCCCTAAGGCCGGGGAATCCCCCGTAGTATTGGCCAGAGATGAGGGGAAGTGGAGAGAGAGAGCCAGTAGCGAGGGGGGGAGGAGGAGGAGGAGGTAGGGTTAAAGAGGAGCGAATGAGGGAATAATATGGGTAATAAGGATTCTAATGAGGGTGTCGGCTGCACGAGATGAGACGTAGAGGGGGAGAAGGAATAGTGCCTGATGCTTCATCTCTCTCTTCCCCCCCCCCCGTCTCTCTCTCTCTCTCTCTCTCTCTCTCTCTCTCTCTCTCTCTCTCTCTCTCTCTCTCTCTCACATACACACACACACACACACACACACACACACACACACGGGAAAGGAAAAAGACAAACGTCATGCCATATTTTTTTTTTTTTTTTCTAAGAAAGGAGACAGGGAGTATATGCTGAATTACTGGCCCGTCTCCCTGGCGAGCTTGGTTCGTCGAGTATTGGAAGAGAATTACTTAGAAAGCAAATGGATAACTTCCTTCCAAGGAGAAACTACTTAAGTGAGACACAACACAGTTTTAGAGATCATAGAACACGAATCTCTTACATTTCCATGAGAGAGTGAGCTCTGTTTTACACACACAAAAAAAAATGAGACTGGGTGAATTGTCTGTATTTTGGACTCCAGAAAGTGTTTGACACTATGCCACATAGGAGGATGGTTAACAGGCCAGATCCTCAGGGGGGACTGCGTCGATAGAGTGAGGATTTTCTTAATGTAAGGGAACAGAGGACTCCTGGCGGAGGTGCCTTATCAAAATGGAATGAGGTAAATCAGTGGCATCCGATAGGGGTTTATTCTGGGACTAATGCTTTTCACGCTCTGAATGATCGACTTGTCGGAAGAATTGGACTCTTACCTGGATATGTTTACGGATGATGCCAAGGTAATGAGGGAAGTGAGAACGAAGTGGATGGCATCACTTTAAAAGAGGACCAACCCAAACATATACGCTTGAGTAAACACAGGATGGGACACAGCGACAGAAGACTGAATATTACCTAGAAAGAAATAAGCTGCGTGAATATTCTTTGTGAGAGGAACTTGGAGGTAGATATCGTACCTGACCTGTCACCAGAGTCCTACATTAGTAGTAGATGTCTGTTAGCAATTCTTAGAATAACGTTCACGTAAATGGACAAGCAAGCAAGCTGTTCACGTCCTTTTATATAAAGCAAAAAGTGAATATATTTCTCAGGTATGAAAAACGCATTTGAAAATAAGAAATTAAAAACAAACTAAAACAAAGAACTAATAAAGAAGGTCCAGAGGAGGGGGGCAGCAAGAGATGGTACTAGACTTATGTTAGCTGAGTTACAAGGAAAGAATAGAACCATTAATTCCGTCCACCATAAAAGAACGAAGAGTAATAGGTGACCTGATCAGAGCTTTTAAGTTTTTTAACCATTGAGCATTTTCCCGAAAGATAGGACTAGAGCAACCAGAGGCTATAATTTAAAATCGATCGAGGAACTTGTTTGAAAAGATGTCAAGAAATGCTTGTATAGTACAAGTGTTGCTGATGAATGAAGTACACTGAGTTATGAGACAGTGAACGTGGACGGCATACGCAGAAATCTAGAGTTGTATGTCAGCAGAGAAATTTCAAGAGATGGGACCCCACTAGTGTAGAACCTTCTTCCCGTATAGCACAAATATAGTGTGTATATACTGATGGATGATTACAATACACGCACATTAGGAGTCGACACTGAAATTAAATTGGCGTCAGAGCCACACACCGTAGGAGAACTATAAAGGAGACAACCTGTCTGCTGGCAATTACCAGAATGGCATTAAGTGTATGGATGAGAAAACATTCAGCAAGCTGCTCATATACTGAATTGGGTAGAAACTAAAATATTCTTAGGCTTGAATACCACTCCTGATGAAGCACAAGCAGCCGATACATAAGGGTCCAGAGGAGGAAGAAAATGATGGATCCAGGAGTAAGAGAGCTAGATCACAAGGAAAGGTTAAAAGCCTTCAATTTGTCCAACATAGATGAGAGAAGACTGACGTGTTAGCTAATTGATCACAACCTTTAAGTTTTTAAACAAGTTTGATGATGTCAACAATGACCAGTTATTGTAAGGGAGAACAGCCAGAGGCTATAACAAAACTGAACCAAGAACTAGATACAAGAGATGTAGAGAGTTCATTCTATATCAGAACAGTGAATGAAGTGAAAAAGCTAAATGTTGAGACGTTCTATGGTGACAGTATACAAAAGGGGAAAAAGTTGTACAATAGTGAGAAAAAGTTCAAGAGATGGGGAGGCCCTAAGAGTGTAAAACTCCCTCCCCTACTACTATACAAACAGGTAATTAATTAATTAAACACACCCTCTCTCTCTCTCTCTCTCTCTCTCTCTCTCTCTCTCTCTCTCTCTCTCTCTCTCTCTCTCTCTCTCTCTAACATTCAGGAAGCTTCTACAGGAAACGGAAAAAAAAAGTATGTGGAGATGATTCACTTTAAGATTTTTTTTTTTCTGTCGAACAAAATGAAGGAACTTACAGGGAGTGAATAGGCCCACGGAAGCCACACAGAGAAGACGAGACTAATGGTTAAAAACGGTTCTTAGTGAGGCTAAGATCGAGGCGTGTGTGTAATGCGCGTACGGGCGGTAGACATTAACAGTTTTATCACATAAGCTGCATTTGAGGAGAGCGCAACGCGCTGGTGTCTTCTTCTTCTCTCTCTCTCTCTCTCTCTCTCTCTCTCTCTCTCTCTCTCTCTCTCTCTCTCTCTCTCTCTCTCTCTCTCTCTCTCTCTCTCTCTCTCCCCCTTCTCTCTCTCTCAAAATTGAAAAAAGGAAAATCCATTATGATGACCTAGGCCAGACAGGTCAGGTTCCCATAACTAAACCCCCCCCCCCCCCTTTCGTTCACACGCGTGACAAGCAGCAAATATGTTGACCGTCATTAACTCGACACCACGTAAATGTCCGGCCTCTTTGTCTCAGTTATTATAACATATTATATAGTTTATCTGACTAAGGGAAAATACCTCGTGTACCATTATGTAAATACAATATATATATATATATATATATATATATATATATATATATATATATATATATATATATATATATATATATTCGCCATTTCCCGCGTTAGCGAAGTAACGTTAAGAACAAAGGACTGAGCGTTGGAGGGAATATCCTCACTTGGCCCCCTTCTCTGTTCCTACTTTTGGAAAACTAAAAACTGGAGCGTTGAAAAATGTATGGAAGGCGAGAACATTATCTCGGAAAGCAAAAATAGGTATGTTTGAAGGAATAGTGGTTCCAACAGTTATATGGTTGCGAGGCGTGGGCTATAGATAGAGTTGTGCGCAGGAGGGTGGATGTGCTGGAAATGAGATGTTTAACGACAATATGTGGTGTGAGGTGGTTTGATCGAGTAAGTAATGAAAGGGTAAGAGAGATGTGTGGTGATAAAAAGAGCGTGGTTGAGAGAGCAGAAGAGGGTGTATTGACAAAGACGGTATATGTGTCAAAGGTGGAGGAAACGAGGAAAAGTGGGAGACCAAATTGGAGGTTGAAGGATGGAGTGAAAAAGTTTTTGAGCAATCGTGGCCTGAACATGCAGGAGGGCGAAAGGCGTGCAAGGAATAGAGTGAATTGGAACGATGAGGTATACCAGGGTCGACATGCTGTCAATGGATTGAACCAGGGCATGTAAAGCGTCTGGGGTAAACCATGGAAAGTTTTGTGGAGCCTGGATGTGGAAAGGGAGCTGTGGTTACGGTGCATTATACATGACAGCTAGAGACTGAGTGTGAACGAATGTGGCCTTTGATGTCTTTTCCTAGCGCTACCTCGCGCGCGTGCGGGGGAGGGGGTTGTCATTTCATGTGTAGCGGGGTGGCGAAGGGAATGAGTAAAGGCAGCAATTATGAATTAGGTACATGTGTATATATGTATATGTCTGTGGATGTATATATATATGTATACATTGAAATGTATAGGTATGTATATGTGCGTGTGTGGACGTGTATGTATATACATGTGTATATGGATGGGTTGGGCCATTCTTTCGTCTGTTTCCTTGCGCTACCTCGCTAACGCGGGAGACAGCGACAAAGCAAAATAAGATATGAAATAAATATATATATATCACTGGATCGATTAACTAATGCACCACGAACAAACTAAATCTTCAGAGACTCCAGAAATTACGTATATTACAGAGCTAGAAAGTTGCTTTTTCTATGAAAAAAGAATTTTCTTTTTTTTTACCATTCTGGTCAAGCTTCAGTCTGTTGTATATGTGTTGCGGATCACAGGAGCTCGTGGTCGTAGACAGATGTATACTAGGCATACGAACCCTTCGCTCAGCGTGTGTGTGAAAAGATTTCTTTGAAAATATCTGTTTCCCTAGTAACCTGCGTCTCCTGCGTTCATGTATGCGTCCCCTTCACCGGTATTTGGATGGGGATGATATAAGCCTGCGTCTCCTGCGTTCATATATGCGTCCCCTTCACCGGTATTTGATGGGGATGATATAAGCCTGCGTCTCCTGCGTTCATATATGCGTCCCCTTCACCGGTATTTGGATGGGGTTGATATAAGCCTGCGTCTCCTGCGTTCATATATGCGTCCCCTTCATCGGTATTTTAGGTGAGGATGACATTAGTCCGCCGTCTTTCACGAGAACATAATGAATATACGTCTGCGTACATCACCTCCTCCCTAGCCTTCCTCGCATGAACCACCCGCCATCACGGCCATCCTGAGTTTTCAACTCAACGGAACCCTTAGCACAGCCAGTCACAATCTACCCCCACCCTACACCTCTCTCTCTCTCTCTCTCTCTCTCTCTCTCTCTCTCTCTCTCTCTCTCTCTCTCTCTCTCTCTCTCTCTCTCCGTAGTGCCTCTAACACGTGAATAGCGCGTGTAATTGGCGAAGCGCGCCGTGTTCATCAGCCGCGCTGGCTGCACTGGTCCCAAGTGGCCTGGGTGTTCTGTGCTCCAATAAAACGGTAATAACACAAGGCAATCCACAGGATTACTCCAACTTTCTGTTGTTGTTGTTGTTGTTGTGTGCGTTGCATGTGTTTCGGGAAGTGTGGCGAATTTGGTGAAGTATAAAGGGGAATTTCTTTGTGGCGACAGTATTATCCTGCCTTTCCTTTTAGAGTGTGTATGTATGGTATACTGGTGTATGTATAGTATACTGGTATATGTATGGTATGCTGGTGTATGTGTGGTATGCTGGTGTATGTATGGTATGCTGATGTATGTGTGCTATACTGGTGTATGTGTGGTATACCTGTGTAAGTGGGGTATACTGGTGCATGTGCGGTACACTGGTGTATGTGTGGCATATTGGTGTATGTGTGGTATACTGTTGTATGTTTGAAATACTGGTCTCACGTTTTTGGTGAATGTTTTTTGTGAGTTATGGAGTTAGGGGAGAAAGAATACTTCCCACGTATTCTCTGCGTGTCGTAGAAGGTGATTAGAAGGGAAGGGATCGGGGGGCTGGAAATCCTCCCCTCTCGTTTTTAGGTTTCCTAAAGAAGGAACAGAGGAGGGGGCCAAGTGAGGATATTCCCTCAAAGGCTCTGTCTTCTGTTCCTAACGCTACCTCGCTAACGCGGGAAATGGCGAATAGTATGAAAAAAAAGAATATATTTATATATATATATATATATATATATATATTTTTTTTTTTTTTTTTTTTTTTTTTTATACTTTGTCGCTGTCTCCCGCGTTTGCGAGGTAGCGCAAGGAAACAGACGAAAGAAATGGCCCAACCCCCCCCATACACATGTACATACACACGTCCACACACACAAATATACATACCTACACAGCTTTCCATGGTTTACCCCGGACGCTTCACATGCCTTGATTCAATCCACTGACAGCACGTCAACCCCTGTATACCACATCGCTCCAATTCACTCTATTCCTTGCCCTCCTTTCACCCTCCTGCATGTTCAGGCCCCGATCACACAAAATCTTTTTCACTCCATCTTTCCACCTCCAATTTGGTCTCCCTCTTCTCCTCGTTCCCTCCACCTCCGACACATATATCCTCTTGGTCAATCTTTCCTCACTCATTCTCTCCATGTGCCCAAACCATTTTAAAACACCCTCTTCTGCTCTCTCAACCACGCTCTTTTTATTTCCACACATCTCTCTTACCCTTACGTTACTTACTCGATCAAACCACCTCACACCACACATTATCCTCAAACATCTCATTTCCAGCACATCCATCCTCCTGCGCACAACTCTATCCATAGCCCACGCCTCGCAACCATACAACATTGTTGGAACTACTAATCCTTCAAACATACCCATTTTGCTTTCCGGGATAATGTTCTCGACTTCCACACATTTTTCAAGGCTCCCAAAATTTTCGCCCCCTCCCCCACCCTATGATCCACTTCCGCTTCCATGGTTCCATCCGCTGAGAGATCCACTCCCAGATATCTAAAAAACTTCACTTCCTCCAGTTTTTCACCATTCAAACTCACCTCCCAATTGACTTGACCCTCAACCCTACTGTACCTAATAACCTTGCTCTTATTCACATTTACTCTTAACTTTCTTCTTCCACACACTTTACCAAACTCCGTCACCAGCTTCTGCAGTTTCTCACCTGAATCCGCCACCAGCGCTGTATCATCAGCGAACAACAACTGACTCACTTCCCAAGCTCTCTCATCCCCAACAGACTTCATACTTGCCCCTCTTTCCAAGACTCTTGCATTTACCTCCCTAACAACCCCATCCATAAACAAATTAAACAACCATGGAGACATCACACACCCCTGCCGCAAACCTACATTCACTGAGAACCAATCACTTTCCTCTCTTCCTACACGTACACATGCCTTACATCCTCGATAAAAACTTTTCACTGCTTCTAACAACTTGCCTCCCACACCATATATTCTTAATACCTTCCACAGAGCATCTCTATCAACTCTATCATATGCCTTCTCCAGATCCATAAATGCTACATACAAATCCATTTGCTTTTCTAAGTATTTCTCACATACATTCTTCAAAGCAAACACCTGATCCACACATCCTCTACCACTTCTGAAACCACACTGCTCTTCCCCAATCTGATGCTCTGTATATATATATATATATATATATATATATATATATATATATATATATATATATATATATATATATATATATATATATATATATATATATATATATATATATATATATATATATATATATATATATATATATATATATATATATTTCACAGATTTTAAGTCTGAAAAAAATGGCACGCTAAGTAAAGAAAATTAAGAATTCAATGAAATCATGTAAATTTTAAAGGTATTGATCGCGCAAAAATTGCCGAGACACAAGAAAAGATCCATGGTTCCTATAACTCATAATTGATTTTTTCTGAATATCTTACGAGGTTTCTAAGTGACTATAACTTCTAAAGAAAGCTAGTTAGAAAAAAAATCCATGTTATTATTTAGACTGAAATAAGAAAAGCTTCTCTCAAAATGTGAATATAAGCAAGTGCAATGTTTCATCACATTAAATAGTTTTGAACGCAAAGTTCCGTCCGAGAGCATCGCCTCCTTTATATAGGCTCAGATCTCCCTCAGCTTTCTAAGGAGCGGAGGAGAAGTTTGTCCCGAAAGTCATCTCGGGTTTTATATCACGTTCGGATGGTATCCACGGTGGAATGGCTGATGGTACTGAGGCAGCAATCACACTGATAGGTTACTGGGCCCTATGATTCAGGGGGAAAACTTGTAGGAATGACTTGCGTGAAGGTACAGACAAGATAAGAGGAGATGTTGGAAGTATAGAAACTCTGCCTGAAGGAAGTTTTGGGAAGCAGTGACGAGGAGAAAGTTTGATACGAGAATAGGTTCGAATCCTGGTTGAGGCAGTCGGTCTATGGTCTACACATCTGTTCATCCTCCCCTCGAGGTTGGTTGGTCGATAAATTGGATACCTAACTTAGGCTATATATATATATATATATATATATATATATATATATATATATATATATATATATATATTATCCCTGGGGTTAGGGGAGAAAGAATACTTCCCACGTATTCCCTGCGTGTCGTAGAAGGCGACTAAAAGGGGAGGGAGCGGGTGGCTGGAAATCCTTCCCTCTCTTTTTTTTTTTTTTTTTTTTTTTTTTCCAAAAGAAGGAACAGAGAAGGGGGCCAGGTGAGGATGTTCCCTCAAAGGCCCAGTCCTCTGTTCTTAACGCTACCTCGCTAACGCGGGAAATGGCGAATAGTTTGAAAAAAAAAAAGAAAAAAAAAAAAAAAAAAATATATATATATATATATATATATATATATATATATATATATATATATATATATATATATATATGTATATATATATACACACACACACACACACACGAAGAAAGGCCACATCCGCTCACATCCATTCTCTAGCTGTCATGTATAATGCACCGAAACCATATCTCCCTATCCACATCCAGATCTCATAGGTCTTTCCATGGTTTACCCCAGACGTTTCACATGCCATGGTTCAATCCATTGACGTCACGTCTACCCCAGTATACAACATCGTTCCAATTCACTCTGTTACTTGCACGCCTCTTACCCTCCTGTATGTTCAGGCCCTGATCGCTCAGAATCTTTTTCACTCCATCCTTCCACCTCCAATTTGGCCTCCTGCTTCTCCTTGTTCCCTCCACTTCTGACACATATATATCCTCATTGTCAACCCTTCCTCTTTGTCAACCTTATCCCTGAGGTGAGGGAGAAAGAATTCTACCTACGTGTTCCCTGCGTGTCGTAGAAGGCGGCAAATGGGGGGGGGGGGGGGGGGGGGGGTACTGGAAACCCTCCCCTTCTTGTATTTTGAATTCTAAAAGAGGATATATATATATATATATATATATATATATATATATATATATATATATATATATATATATATATATATATATATATAAATATATATATATATATATATATATATATATATATATATATATATATATATATATATATATATATATATATATATATATTTATATATATATATATATATATATATATATATATATATATATATATATATATATATATATATATATACACGTTGATGAGATGGCCTTGATTAAGGTATTTAGTTGCCCGTGTCATCTCAGCTGACATAGAGAAAACAAAAAAGCTAAGGTGCCTCAGTTTAGATTCCACCTGTTGTACAGGTGGCAAAAAGACATCCAGGTAAGACCTTTTCCTCTCGTGTCATCAGTTTCATATTACATCTGGGAGCAAGAGGAGGCACATCGCTTGTTTAAAAAGAGTCCTGGAATTTCCAGCAGACATAAGAATTGCCCACGAAAAGAGACGGTAGTAAGTTGCAGGTCGCCCACAAGACAATGCAGCGCATATACTTACTGTCAAAAGAAGACACGAATATTCTCTTAAGCACGAATCTTTTTACTGTTGCAAGATGTGAATATTCTTACTGTTGCAAGAAGTTACGAATATTCTTACGGACTGTCGTATGAAGATGCGAATATTCTTACTGTTGCAAGAAGTTACGATTATTCATACTGTAGCAAGAAGATACGAATATTCTTATGGACTGTTGTATGAAGATACGAATATTCTTAATGTCGCAAGAAGTTATGAATATTCTCACGGACTGTCGTATTCAGATACGAATATTCTTGCTGTTGCAAAAAGTTATAAATATTCATTGTCCTGTCGTATGAGAATCACGAATATTCTTACGCACTAACATAACAAAGATAGAAGTATTTTTCCGCACAGTTACATGGAGTTACAAATATACTGACGTCGCCATGTAGCACTACAGACATACACACCATGAATATATAAGTGTACATACATACCGTCACATGAAAACACTTACATTATATTACCACCTGAAGACACATACACGTGAACGCTCCCAAATGAAAATCCCGACTTAACCCACGAACTATGAAACACTACGTTCACACAACCATGATGTAGTGAGTGGATAGCCTTCCTGACCATGAGTTAGCACGGCCCAGCCAGGGGATCGGATCCGCATGGAGTCCAGTGTATAACGTGGTAGTTATTTTTATTTTTTCCGACACCCAACCCGGGTGCTCATCCCTCCGTTGTGGCTGTTCGGTAAACAGGTTCTCTGGCTTAGGCTAGGGTGTGTGTTTGTGCACGCAGGAGTAAAGACATGGTGCATTCATACAAGGTTAAGAGACTTGGCGATACAAGTTTAAAACTCTCTACCGGTGACGCATAGATAGTATTCACACACACACACACACACACACACACACACACACACACACACACACAGGGCCGCCCCACCAGAGAGAGAGAGAGAGAAAGAGAGAGAGAGAGAGAGAGAGAGAGAGAGAGAGAGAGAGAGTGAGAGAGAGAGAGACATTTGCGCTCACATACGAGCTTATCTCCTCTCACGCGCTATCATGAATATGAATAATAAACACCACCTTCTTCCCCGCAAGACTTCTTAACTGTGGCTCGTCAGGGAGATAGTCCGGCTCTTTGTCTCCCCCCCCCCCCCCCACAAGGACGCCATCTCAGACATTCTTGGCGTGATGCGGACGACGCCTTCTTGGCTCCGTGTCAGTGTTTTCATCCCGCCAGTAGTAGCGGGCGGGCAGCCTCCTCCTCCTCCTCCTCCGGGACACTCTCAGTTTTATGTCTCTGGCGTTATCAAGTGAGGCATCATCCAGCGACGCCCGGGCACCACCCCAACACCTCCCCTCTTCCACACAAGGGGGAAGGGGGTCTCTTTTTTTTACGGTTCCAGATGACTTCACTTCTTAAGAACATCTTTGGCCCCCTCCGGCAGTCGTATCCTCTCTCTCTCTCTCTCTCTCTCTCTCTCTCTCTCTCTCTCTCTCTCTCTCTCTCTCTCTCTCTCTCTCTCTCTCTCTCGACTTTATCTCCTCCTTCCACCAGCCATTTCGAATTGGCTAATTTCCCGTTCACCACCACACACACACACACACACACACACACAAGCCTCCGTGGTGTAGTGGTCAACACGGGTTAGTACGGGGTTAGACCAGCGTGGGTTCGAATTCTTAGCATGGCAGTCGGCATACACCCAACCCATGTGTTCATCTTCCCATCTGGGGGGCTGGTCGATAAATGGGTACCTGGCTTCGGCTGGAGTGTATGTGTATGCAATACACACATAGCAGTATAGACCTGAAACACACATACGCAGGGTTAGGAGATGGGGTACCACGGGTGTATAACTCGCGTTGTCTTGTAACACGCAAATAGTGATGACACACCCACCCACACCCACCCACTCACACACACCCACACCCACCGACACACGCACACACACACGTCACTCATTATCTCCCGCTGTCACTCCTACTCCGCCAGTGTGTCCCACGTCTACCTTCGTGATTTCCCCGGGTAATATTCTTTTCTTAGTTCCCCTCGTGTTCCCTCCCTCCCTCCATCCACCTGGTGTTCTCTTGAGCGCCCCCTTCCCACCTCCCTTTTATGATGCTATCGCTTTGACACACCTAACCCATCTCCCGGCTCCTCACTCCACCCACGATTTCTTTCTTTCTTTCTTGCGCATCTCCCTTACACACTCTCCTCCGGTTGCAGGCCTTTCTCCTTCAGTTCTTTGTCTGCCTTGTGGACCTTTCTTCATTTTCTTTCCCGTTCATTACTGCTTTGTCTTCTCTCGTATCGTGCGTTTATCATTCTCCATTCTCACAACCACCTTTTCTTTACACTTCTCTTTTCTTTGATTCTCTCTCTCTCTCTCTCTCTCTCTCTCTCTCTCTCTCTCTCTCTCTCTCTCTCTCTCTCTCTCTCTCATCACACGGCACGCCTCTTCCATCCCCCTGCCCTACGTGTTCTCGATCTTCATCATTTTCATGCCACCACCTCATCCATAAGTGCCTGTGACCCGCACCTACGTACTACGTCCTCATCCCTCCGTCTCCTGCCTTACCTGCGCCACTCACTCACACTTATCTTTCCCCACCAAGTGCCTCTCACTCACTAAAAGTCTCCCTCTCCTCTCTCTCTCTCTCTCTCTCTCTCTCTCTCTCTCTCTCTCTCTCTCTCTCTCCTCACAGAGCTTCCCGGCAAAAAAAAAACAAAAAAATCCTGCATTCAGCATCGTTAACGAGAGAGAGAGAGAGAGAGAGAGAGAGAGAGAGAGAGAGAGAGCGACCCGTCCACCAAACACCCTTACGAGAGGTGAAGGCATCGCCATCACTGTGTAGCGAAGGGGGTGGGGGGGAGGAGTAGGAGGAGGAGGAGGTTGGAGGTGGAGAGTGTGAGCGAGAGATAGCAATAAAGATGAAGATACCTTTTTTTGGAGGTACAATATGAATTGCCCCAGGGATGGATGGTCACCTCATACGGGAAATGCTGGAAGTGCTGCTTGCTGCTCGTTTCACCGCGACAAACAAACGGATGGTGGTGTTAACGAGCTACCGTAAGTGGTGTAGGGCGATGGAGATACAGTATTAACAGATCACATAGTGCGGTCGGTGTCTTGAGTGAGGGTTACGCCAATTGGGTGGTATGATGATGCACCATGACCTCTAAGTCGGGTTCACCATTAAGCCAGGTCAGATTGCTGTGAAGGCCATAAGTCAGTACAGACTCACAACATCCTACAGTGATGTATAAACCTCTCGCTGTATAGATCGATTTTATACACAGTGTCACACTAGGTTAACCACAGATTGTACTAACACTCAGCAATGAAGACATTGACGTCATTCAGTCAGTCGATAACCCAATCTGATCAAGACACCGCCACTGTTGCTTCCCAGTGTCTGTCTCTGTGTGGGACTTGGTTATCACCTCCTATGTATTACCTGTCTGTACACACGAAGAGGGAGCTGTATTCTCGTACAGCCTCACCTCTCATCCAAACATCTTTGTTATACAAGCTGTGAATTTTCCACTGACGCTTGTTGCCCAGCTGTAAATGCTACTCCAGACGTAATGCACTAAAATCAGAACCACCCAACAGCAGTTTCTACCTTTAAGTCGTTTTTGAGCTGCAGATTATTTCCATGAATTTGCTCCCTGTCACAGATAAGTCTTAGACCAAAATGACTGACAGTTATAGATTGGTGTTTAGACTTTATGGATAATGTAGTCTCCGTGAGAATGCCTTTTTTTTCTCATTATTTTTTTGTGTCTGCAATATTATCATGAAGAATATTAATACACACACACACACACACACACACACACACACACACACACACACACATACGACAGCTGTATTTAGCATCACTCAACATCTCCCCCACAGCAGCTGTGAAACTTAAACATCTTGAGCCGCTTTCTGGGAATGGATGGGGGAGCCTCGGGCGTACATAATTAGTGATGCGGGAAGGATTTAAGACACTCGTGGGGAGTTACGGGACGATAAAAACAGACAAACAGGGTCAGTATAGTTTGATCAAAAGGAGTGAGGCACGATAAGATAATACTGGTTCTAGTCGTCCACTTCATTTCAGTCGCCAAGATAAAGAAAAAAAAAAGGAAAAGGCAACTTGATCCTTCGTTTAGACTTTGAAGTTAATGGCGTGGTGTAGGTATCAGGACTGTGTGTACAGACAAACAAGGAAATAACAGTTGGAGCTGGGGAAAATGAGGGGGCAATCACAAGCGGCGTTCAGAAAACGAAGCGAAAATACACAAGGTCAGAATTAAGACAAAGCACAGGGATAGACGAGGACAGCTTGCTGAACTGTCATCTCAGAAAATGCATCTCAAAAGGGACGCCCAGCAAAACCAAGACGGCTATGATGTACCTTAAATCTGAGATATATAAAGCGGAGATGAACTGCATGGAACAGATGGGAAGAGTAAGCATAAACAAGGGTGATAATATAACGGAAAGACAGTAAGTGTCATGAGTGCAACGAATAGTGAGTGAAGATAAGAACGGAAAGGAATGGAAAGTCTCTCAGTATGAGACTTAAAGACTGACGTTAAGGAGAACTCTGTGTAGAGGGAGAGAAGCCATTCTTGTAGCGGTTCTGAAACGACGGTTTAAGTAAAAAGAAAAGTAGATAAAGGAACGTTAAGGTAGAAATAACCTGAAGTGTAAGTAGATGTGGAAATAACCTTAAATGTAAGTAGAGGCAGAAATATCCTCAAGTGTTAGTAGAGGTAGAAGTAACCATAAGGAGTAGCGGTAGAAGTAACCTTAATTTTGAATAGAAGTAGAAATAACCTCAAGTGTGGACAGAACTCGAAATAGCCTGAAGTATAAGTAGTGGCACAAATACCCTCAAGTATAAGTAGTTTAAGGGGCTGAATACGAGCATGAGGAAGAAACAGTCACGGAAGTAGTGTTTACGGGAAAATTACTAAGAAAAGGAGAGAGGAATATCCAGGAAACCACTGAAGGTGAACACTCAACAGTCCTGGGAAGTGTGATTGATCAGGCAGAGTGGAACGTCAAAGACAGGAACAGCAAGATGGAGAGGTCGTGAAAGGGTAAGACGTGTGGCTGGTGAGTGACATGGTTGAGGACAAGGTGGGACTTGGTTGGAACAGGTTCAGAAATGCTTCTCAAGGCATTCCGAAGTGTGAAGATTGATAGACTTGTCAACGAAAATGAGAGAGAATGTAATCGTAGTAAGTGTTGAGAATGACGGTAGAATAGGAAAGATGCAGAGAACATAAGGACTGAATATTCGTGAAAACAGGCATTTTCGCTGGAGTTGCACACTGGTTCCCACTTTTCACTGGTGTCGCATTAAATTCTAAAGCTACTGAATAGGTAGAATGTGGCTTGAAGAATTGGCAGGCAGTTGAATTTATGACAAATAATTTGTAGATCAGTGGAACGCACCTCACTGAAGACCTCACTGAACTGAGAGAAAGAGAATGAGATGCACGAAATCTTAAGTGGCCATAAACATGAACTTAAGGCCTCGATGGTGGAGTAGCCAAGCAGAACTGGAAAATCTAGGGAAGAGAGAGAGTGCTGACCTGTAACAGTAAGACTGTGGAATGCAAATGAACATAGAACAATGATTATGGTAAAGATGTTCATGAAAAATAGTAAGAAAATCGCGAGACGATGGATCAAAGCGCAGGGAGCGAAGGAGAGAAAACAGCGCGTGGCACAGTCTTTAACAGAAGCATATTCGGAAATTGTAGGTGTAAACTGTGAGAGAAGAATATGTGAGTAACTAATGACTACCTAGGATGGAACACGTTAAGAATAGAAGGCAACGTAGTGAAGTAATCGTCTATTACCAATCTCCTGGATTTCTCTGATAGAATAAGCTATAGCACTGGGAGAAGAAAGGGAAATGGATGAGCATAGTGTGTTCCCAGATTGCTAAAAGGCATTTCACACTTTTATCACCTGGAAATTGGTAAACGAAATGGAATTCCAGTCTGGAGGAAAAAGGAGAAACCCTTCGATGAATAAGAAAAAAATTCTAACTGGCAGAGGAACAAATGACTTGAAGTAGATGTCTTCTCTCGTGGTGTTACGATAACCATTAGTGTCCTCCAGGGGGAGGTTCTGGGTCCGCTGGTATTCTTGATGTATATATATATGTCTTACTTGAGGGATCGAATCGTACTTGAGATATGCCTTCAAAGGATATCAAGCTTATGAAAGAAGTAGAATGGAGTCGTGATATCGACATCTTGTTATGAGACCTGGGACAGACTCCAGCATTGAGTAGATACACGACTAAGGAATCTCAATCCGAAGAATATCATGAGTAGATACACGACTAAGGAATCTCAATCCGAAGAATATCATGTGATTGCGACAAGGAACGATGGAAGCAGATCAGAGTATGACAGTTACCCGCCAGAATACAAAGTAGAGGGATCTCCCAACCTACAAGACCTAGAGCGAGACGTAACTTCTAACATTTCAACAGAAAAAGAATGGAAGGTGTGGCAAGACAGGCAGGTCCTATGATCGCCGACATCAAAGTTACCAGGAAGCACAAGGAAAACAAAATTTTCAAGAAACAGTCACAGTATAGATCTAGATAGAAATAGGCAACATCTCTTTGGTCTTCCTAAATACAGAGGCTACAGAGGTATGTGAGTCCACCTCTAACTATAAAGCAAGGACTCAATAGGAAGGTATAGCACCTCCTCCAGCACCAACTTTGATCCGATCCACATTAAATAACAAAAGGGTAATGAGACGCATGACTACATCTCGTGAGGTCTTTGAGGAATTCATGAGTGACACTGAACATTTCTCTGACACTGGCAAGAACCATTCCTTCAGCAGGAAGACACAAACAAGAAGTTATGCCAAAGCGTTGGGAGAAAATGCGAGAAGATACTTATATCAATAACGTAGTGGACAAAGCGAATAAACTAAGTGACGAATGAATAGCGAAAGAATAACTAGTAATAAGATTGGGTACAAAACGACTTGAAGAGAGCAACGACCGAGTATAGCAGGATGAGAGACGAGGAACAGAAAATTTTTTTAAAAGAATACTGTGGACAAGGCATAAAAGGGTTCCAAAAAATTAATCAGCAGCAAAATGTCAGTAAAGAAGCAGTTAATAAGGCGACAGGACTCAGAGGGAAGAGTTGTGGAGGAGGATGTAAGGATGTACGAGGAACTGAACGACAAATCGAAGGCATTTTTGCAATGGAAGACACTAAAGACCTAACACCAGTAAGACGGAATGAAGAGGAGGTATTGACGAACATTAAGTTATCCAAAAGAAAGATTGATGGAACACAAAAGGGTCCTGACTTACATAAGATTCATGGTCCTGGATGAACCCTCCATATGTGTTGAGGATGTGTGCAGATACACTTGATAAACCACTTGAAATGTTGTTTAGGTTGTCGCTGGAAAATAGTATACTGCCAAAGGAATGGAAAAGAGTAGATACCTTACCTTTCAGTAGGAAAGGAGACCGCGAGGAGGCTGTGAACTGCAGACGTGTCTCCTTGACGAGTTCGATCTGTAAGGCACTGGAAAGGATGATTAGAAAGCAAGTGGACGACTTCCTGCAGAAGAGAAGCAACTGAACCTGCAAAAGAGAAGCAACTGAAGTAAGGGACAGGATGGTCTCAGGGAAAAGGGGTCACGTGTAACAAACCTCTTAGATTTCTACAAGATAGTAAGTTCTGTTTTAGACAAGAGAAGGCTGGGTGGACTGTCTTCATCTGAACTGTCGTAAAAGATTTGAAATTGTACCATAAAGGTGACTGGTAAAGATGCTGCATCCCCAGGTAGGTTTAAGAGGGACCTTCTTTACATGGATAGATCATCGCAGTGGATAGGAACGAAGGACGCATGTCAGGAAAGCCTTCTCGAAATGGGTTGAGATTACAAACGACCGACGTGCCCCAGGGTCCTGCTCTGGGACCATTGCTCTTTTTGATGTATGTAAATGACTTGCCAAAAGGATTACTCTCATACCTGAACATGTTTGCGGATGATGCAAAGGTGAAGAGGGAAGTAATAAGTGAGGAGGATTGTATGAACTTACAAGAGGATCTAGACAGACTCCAAAATTGGTCTGATGCATGGTTAAAGAAATTCGATCGAGTAAATGTAGTGTGAACGGAACACAGTGAAAGAAGGCTTCACTATGAATATTAGAAGTTGATGTTCACATTGTCTCACATCAAGGAGAGAGACAGTTTGTTGGCAAATGTTAAAACGACATTCAAGTATATGGAAATGGAAATATTCAGCAAGCTATTCACATTGAACTTAAGTCCAAACTATAGTATGCACTTGAAGAAGTACAAAGAACTCATAAAGAAGGTCCAGAGGAGGGCATCAGATATGGTACCGCAATCAAGAGAGTTGAATTACAGAGAGAGGCTGGAGGCTTTAGATTTACCGTCCATGGAAGAGAGAAGACTGAGGAGTAACCTTATCACAACCTTCAAATTTCGAAATCAGCTTTTATAACGGCAAACAATGAACAGCTCTTCGAAAGATGCTGTGATGCAAGAATCAAAAGCCATAACAGATGATCAAAGAAGAAACTTCTTAAAAAGGGTAAAA
>NC_092225.1:50969478-51074478 GCF_036320965.1 Panulirus ornatus
AGTAAAGTAGCCAAATTTTCAGGTAGCAACTTTTAGACTAGCAATCAAGTATAAGGATAAGGGAATATTCAGTGTGCTGTTCTCATACTATAAAAAGCAAAACTAGTATATACTTATCAAGTTTGGACACCGCACCCAAAGAAGCACAAGAACCAGTGGAGAAGGTCTAGAGGAGGTCAACAAAGATAGCACTAGTTTCAGTACAGCTGAGTTACAGGGTAAGGCTAGAGACCTTAGATTTCTCCGCCGTGAAAGAGAGAAGAGTAAGAGTTGACCTGATCACAACCTTTAAGTTTTTAGATCAGCTTGATTATGTAGACATCGAATTCTTTATATTTTTTTTCTTCTTCGATAGATGCAGGAGATAGAACACCCCAGAGGACGTAACATGAAGTGAAAGAATGTAAATGTTAGAAGGTATGTAAAGAATTACTCTTATAGTACAGCAGTTGTGGATGAGGAGAACATACCGAATGAAAGTATACGAATTTCGGACGATGAATTAAAGAGTCATACGATATTAGAGGATGATGAAAAGATGGGGACTCCCTCGAGTGTGTAGTTTTCTCCTGGTATAGTACAAACAGATGATTATAAATAATTTCAGACAATTTTGGCTCATGGGAATTCGGATCCCCTTTTGAAATTGTTCATATTCTTTCTATAGTCCCGCTGAAGCCTTCAACGAGACACTGGTCAGGTCCTACACACCTGAAATTATTATTATTATTTTTTTCCCCGCACAGTAACATGCACGTCAATTTTACAGCAGTGCAAATGGTTTGTGTACAGCAGAGTTCAGCTTTCCATTGTCCCTTTTACACAATGATTCTGGTCTTCCATTATGTATTGGCGTATTTCGTTTTATTCTAAAGTGCTTTATAAACATAGTACCAGGCCAGGCTTTTCAGGGAAACGTTCCAATATATTTTTTTTTTTCTGTTGTCCTTAAAAAGCACCCCACTTCCTGTTTTCATGAGGTGAATCGTGTGTGTGTGTGTGTGTGTGTGTGTGTGTGTGTGTGTGTGTGTGTGTGTAGGTACTGCCGTGATGCACCTTGTGTAGGAGTTAGCTGTGTAGGTATGGAGTCGTCCAGCCACAGTCCCACAGTCTGGGTAAAGGGAAGGGAAGGATGGCCAGTGACCTGGGCTTTGACTTGTTCTTTGTGTGATAACATTTTTTTTACGATTGCATTCTGTTGCTCGATGGTGAAATGGTTTTCTTCTTCTTCTTCTTCTTCTTCTTCTTCTTCTTCTTCTTCTTCTTCTTCTTCTTCTTCTTCTGGTTGTTGTAGCCGTTAAAGTTGTTGATGGACCTGAAACAGATACCTGTTGGAAATTACATAATAGTGATGAAGAAGTTCACAGATCCTGGTTGCATCTTCCGTAAAAGACGAAGACTTTCACACAGGGTGTTTGTATGAATGGTGTTCTCTCTCTCTCTCTCTCTCTCTCTCTCTCTCTCTCTCTCTCTCTCTCTCTCTCTCTCTCTCTCTCTCTCTCTCTCTCTCTCTCTCACACACACACACACACACACATGCACACAGAACAAGGTACATAAAATAAAAAAAACGCTTTATCAATTATCATAAGTTATTTCATCTATTGTGTAAACATTACTACCCTTGTACCGATGAACGTTTTCATCCCGTCACCATTATTTCTTGTATTTCTGCCGGCACTTAAATACACTTGGCATCGTCACTATCAATTGACCCTTAGAAAACACAGTTGCGCGAAGATGAACCATTTAGATAGACCTAATTTGCATAACCACTTAGAAATAGGTTAAAGGAAATAAATAATTTTTTCACAAAGAAATGATTACCCAGAGAATGTATTCTATATTATTTTCTTTTTCTAATTCATTTCCTGCAGAGAAATGTTAATGCTTCAAATGGAGGTTTACAACAGCAAATTGTTCACAGGAGATTACACTGGGAAAAAAGATCCATCCTTCATTTCCTGACAACATAGCAACGTCGTATGTTCTTATGGAAATATATTGCTGTGATAATCAAAATGAGAAAATGTGTTTTGATATTGCCTTGATAACATCATTTTTATCCATCTAGATATTATTAGAATTACTGAAAAATGAAATACTTATTATTCATGTTTTTTTCCAGATGTTATTCACATTTGAGTCTGTACTAGATCTCTTACACAACATGTCAAATTCAAATTCATCAAACACGGAATCTCATATCATATTCTGGAATACGAAACGAAGTGTAAAAGAAATAGCATTATGTGTGTGTATATATATATATATATATATATATATATATATATATATATATATATATATATATATATATGTATATACATGTATATATATATGATGTTAGTTTTAGAAATTAGCATAATTTGTAGAATGTTTTTTAAGATCTTTTTTGGAGACTTAAGTATAGTGACGTGGATCATAGGGTGGGGGAGGGGGCGAAAATTTTGGGAGCCTTGAAAAATGTGTGGAAGTCGAGAACATTATCTCGGAAAGCAAAAATGGGTATGTTTGAGGGAATAGTGGTTCCAACAATGTTGTATGGTTGCGAGGCGTGGGCTATGGATAGAGATGTGCGCAGGAGGATGGATGTGCTGGAAATGAGATGTTTGAGGACAATGTGTGGTGTGAGGTGGTTTGATCGAGTAAGTAACGTAAGGGTAAGAGAGATGTGTGGAAATAAAAAGAGCGTGGTTGAGAGAGCAGAAGAGGGTGTTTTGAAATGGTTTGGGCACATGGAGAGAATGAGTGAGGAGAGATTGACCAAGAGGATATATGTGTCGGAGGTGGAGGGAACGAGGAGAAGAGGGAGACCAAATTGGAGGTGGAAAGATGGAGTGAAAAAGATTTTGTGTGATCGGGGCCTGAACATGCAGGAGGGTGAAAGGAGGGCAAGGAATAGAGTGAATTGGAGTCATGTGGTATACAGGGGTTGACGTGCTGTCAGTGGATTGAATCAAGGCATGTGAAGCGTCTGGGGTAAACCATGGAAAGCTGTGTAGGTATGTATATTTGCGTGTGTGGACGTGTGTATGTACATGTGTATGGGGGGGGGGGGGTTGGGCCATTTCTTTCGTCTGTTTCCTTGCGCTACCTCGCAAACGCGGGAGACAGCGACAAAGTATAAAAAAAAAAAAAAAAGAAAAATATATATATATATATATATATATATATTGGAAAGGATCACAATTTTGCGCGTGATCAAGATATTCCTTTGAGTCCACGGGGAAAATGAAACACGATAAGTTCACTTGGGAACTTATCGTGTTTCATTTTTCCCCGTGGACTCATAGGAATATATATATATATATATATATATATATATATATATATATATATATATATATATATATATATATATATATATATATATATATATATATTTATTTGTTTATTTATTTATATATTCATTTATTTATTATATTGTCTCCCGCGTTGGCGAGGTAGCGCAAGGAACAGACGAAAGAATGGCCCCACCCACCCACATACACATGTATATACATGTATATATATATGATGTTAGTTTTAGAAATTAGCATAATTTGTAGAATGTTTTTTAAGATCTTTTTTGGAGACTTAAGTATAGTGACGTCGTGACATGAAGTTGAAGGTGACATGACTTGATATGAACACCATCATATCTACGTATTTTCCCATGGGTATGTGTGTGTTGAGAAGCCTCAGCTGTTTACCAGAGCTCCAGAGCAGTGCCATGGTATGATTAGATGGCTGTGTGGAGAGATAAGATAGAAATTGACGGAACTGCTTCTTGAAATTTTATAAAAATTCTAAGTTTTCAAGATTTGAGTATTATGCACATGTTGTCATATAACTGTATCCGTCTGTCTGTCTTTCTGTCTGTATGTCTGTCTGTATGTCTTTCTGTGTGTATGCCTGTCTGTATGTATTTCTTTCTGTCTGTCTGTCTCTGTCTTTCTGTGTGTATGTCTGTCTGTATGTCTTTCTGTCTGTCTGTCAGTCTTTCTATGTGTATGTCTGTCTTTATGTCTTTCTTTCTTTCTTTCTGTCTGTCTGTCTGTCTGTCTGTCTGTCCCTGTAGTATTGTATTTATAAGTATCATTTAATCTTTATCAATCTATCTATCCATATAGATCAGGTTTCTATTTATGATTGTATCTCTAGATATATATTATCATATCTGTCTGTATCTCCGTCTTTTCCCTTCACCTTACCCTCCTGCTCCAGGAGTCCCTTCTGTCTTGTGTGGCGCTGCTGCAGAGATCAGGAAGCCGGCCACGTCCACCAGGGGAACCATAGCCTTAGGATGTATGTGCATGATGTATCAGACGATCGCAGTTTCCCGTGTTAACGACGTAGCGCCAGGAACAGATGATAAAAGGCCGTCTTTGTTCACCTATTCATTTTCTAGCCACCTTTGGCGAGGCTTATCACCGAGACTTCATTCCCGTCAGAACAGGTGAAGAAAGGCCACGTCCTCTTACATCCTTACACGAGCAGTCGTGTGTAATGGACAGAAACCATAGTTCCCTATCCACAGACCTTTCCATGGTTTACCCCGAACGTTTCACTTGCCCTGGTTCAATGCATTGACAGCACGTCGACCCCAGTATACCACATCGTTCCAGTTCACTCTATTTCGTGCATGCCTCTCATCTTCCTGTATGTTCAGGCCCGATCGCTCAAAATCATTTTCATTCTATCCTTCCAACTCCAATTTGGTCTTCCGCTTCTCCTTGTTCCCTCCACTTCTGACACATATATCTTCTTTGTAGGCCTTTCCTTACTCATTCTCTCTATACATCCAAACCATTTCAACAACCCCCTTCTACGCTCTCAACCACACTCTTTTTATTACCATCATACCACCTCACATTTCATTTCATTTCCAACACATCCACCCTCCTCAGCGCAACCATATAACATGTTGGGACTATTGTCCCTTCAAACACACCAGTTTTTGCTCTCTGAGATAACGTTCTCTCCTTCCAACCATTCTTCATCGCTTCCAGAACCTTCGCCCCCTACTCTACCCTACGACTCACTTCCGCTTCCATGGTTCCATTCGCTGCCAAGTTCACTCCCAGATATCTAAAACGCTTCACTTCCTACATATTTTTCTCCTTTCAAACTTACATCCCAACTAATATATATATATATATATATATATATATATATCCCTGGGGATAGGGGAGAAAGAATACTTCCCACGTATTCCCTGCGTGTCGTAGAAGGCGACTAAAAGGGGAGGGAGCGGGGGGCTGGAAATCCTCCCCTCTATTTTTTTTTTTTTTTTTTTTTTTTATTTTTTATTTATTTATTTTATTTTTTTTTTTATTTTTTTTTTTTTTTTTTTTTTTTTTTTCCAAAAGAAGGAACAGAGAAGGGGGCCAGGTGAGGATATTCCCTCAAAGGCCCAGTTCTCTGTTCTTAACGCTACCTCGCTAACGCGGGAAATGGCGAATAGTTTGAAAAAAAAAAAAAAAAATAAATATATATATATATATATATATATATATATATATATATATATATATATATATATATATATATATGTAATGTTAAAACCAGTAGTTATAAGGAGAGGCAGCAAGCAGAGCAACCGCTAATTTCATGTCCACTTGGATGTTGTATCAACATACAGCTGTCTGTACACGTGTTGTTTCCCCTCACGTCGTAATGTTAACCTTAATACAGAACACATGATTCTAAAACTAGTCTAAATCGCCCTGACTGTTTTCGCATGTTGCATAAGAATCCGATTATATTGCAAAAAGGAAATGACCCCATTCATTTACAAATTATATCTCTGTAAATCATCTAATAAACATGTAAAACAAAAGGAACAGAAATCTATCTTTTACGTCAATGGCATAGTTGTATCATCGTAACGTCTGTAACGTAAATCTTTTTACAAACCTTCACACGTAAGCTGAGGGACGTAAGGGAGGCCATTTGGCTGCTCTTGCCTGGCCAGGCCTTGGCAGGGGGAGCTGGGGCGTTCAGTGGCACGGTAAACGTAGACAAACACCTCAGGCTCGGGTACGCCTCAATGTGCAGTTAGTTCGTGTTTGTATATGTGTGCGCGCCAGTGGCTCGGGCGTGGCTCTAACTGCCGTGTAAACAATGGTATTTGTTGATTCACCGTCCACGTGGCGCTGGAACTAGAGGTTTGCTCTGCTTGCCGGATCTCCTTATGCCACTGGGTTTGAGATATATATATATATATATATATGTGTGTGTGTGTGTGTGTGTGTATGTATATAGATAGATAAATAGATAGGTAGGTAGGTAGTTATATAGACAGATAGATAGATTAGATTGGTAGATAGATAGATAGATAGATAGATAAACAAATAAAAGAATGAGACGATTAAATGGGGCGGATGGGGGGGAGAGTGGAAACCCTTCCTTGTGTCTCCTTTTCTAGAATATGGCATGGAAGAAGCCAAACAAGTAGCGCTCATCATCCTTGAAGACTGAGGCTTGGGTGTCATAATGAGCGTGGGAGTAACCAAGATGAGGAAGAAAGGTAGAGAGAGAGAGAGAGAGAGAGAGAGAGAGAGAGAGAGAGGGTAGCATGTTTGGAGAGAGAACCCTGGATGTTCTGGTTCTGAGGGAGAGTGAGTTCAGTGGGTTTCTGGATGGGGATAATGGTTTCGGAATGTCTTGAGGGTAAAGTCTGGGGCAAGTGTGAGAGCGAGAGCTACGGAAGGCGTAGCACTCCTGCAGAAGAAGGAGGATGACTTGTGGGAATGTGTGCAAGAGTGTAAGGAAGTGAGCTCCAATTTAATGTGTGTGTGTGTGTGTGTGTGTGTGTAGATGCAAGTGGATAACGAGATGTGGGTGTCATTGCATCGCGCCTTGTCGCAAGAGGAATGAGGAAGAAAGACGAGCGTTTTGGGAGGAAATGAATGACTCCGTTGCTAGTTCTGATGCGAGAGGTTGTATGATTGCAAGAGTGGGTGATGCTACGGTTAAGGCTATCTATGAGGCGCAAGGCGTACCCAATATGAGTGAAAATGACGAATAGCTAGTGGTTTGTGTGCTGAAAAAGGGCTAGTCACTGGGAGTGCCTGGTTAAATAAAGGAATATACATAAATATTCATGAGTAAGAGGGGGTAAATGGTGTCCGGGTAATGATGGACTATGTATTGATTAACAGGGGTGCTAAAGAGAGACTTTTTGATGTAAATGTGTAAAGAGGAGCAGTGGTGGGATGTCTGATCACTTCCTGGTGGAGGCGAAGGTGAAGGTTTTTTAGAGGCTTTAGGAAAGGAAGAAATGATGAGTGAGTGGCAAGAGACTGGTGAGAAGGAGTCAGCTTGGTGAAGAAGCTTTGTGAGAAGGTACCAGGGCGCACTGGGTGAAGAATGACTAAAGGTAAAAGTGAATGTAACTTGAGGAGTGAGTGAAGAGTGGGAGATATTTATAGGGAAGAAGTGTTGTTATGTACGAAAGTAGTGTGTGGCATGCGGAAGGTGGGAAGTAGGTATGCGAGAAAAGGTAGTAATTAGTGGGGTGAGGAAGGAGTACAAGGTGACTGGGAGATGTACAGGGTAATGCGGCATGAGGTCAAGAAGAAGGTGCAAGGGCTAAAAATGAGAGCAAATGAGATTTAGGATGCGAGACTATCGGTAAACTTCATAGTGATTCAAAGAAATATTTTGGACGGAGGTGGATAATGTGAGGAAAACAAAAGACCATATGGGAGCTTCAGTGATGGAAGCAGATGGGAAAGTAAGAGGCAGAGATGAAGTGAAGACGAGATGGAGTGAGTATTGTGAAGGACTGTTGAATGTGTTACGTGATAGGTTGGTAGATGCGTGGTGTGTGGGACCTGGAGCTGTGCGAAGCGAGAGCGTCGTGACACGGGGTTTGGTGAAAACAGAAAAGGTGGTGAATGTCTTTCGTAGGATGAAGTGTGGTAACGCTGCTAGCAAGGAGAGTAAGAAGGTTGTTGACAGGTGAGTTAGGATAGTCAGTGTATGGCTGAAGTTGAGGTGCCTAAGAGTTGGAGGAATGCCTGGACAATGCCATTGCATAAAGGCAAAGGGTACAAAAGTGAATATTAGAATTACAGAGGAATACGTTTGTTGCGTGGGACGGTGGTGATTGAGAGGGTGGTGTCATGCACAAAACATCAGACTGGGGAGAAACATTGTGGCTTCAGGAGTGATAGAGGATGTGTGGATGAGAAATTTGCGACGCAGAACTTCTTTGAAAAATTATTAGAGAAACAGATGGATATGTATTTGGGATTTATGGACCTAGAGAAATTGTTCGATAGCGTTGAGAGAGATGGTTTTTTGAAGGTTTTACAAATATATGGCGTTGAAGGAAAGTTCTTTGAAGCAATAAAGAGTTTTTTTTATCAAAAGAATAAGGCTTGTGTGCACGTATGACGAGAGGAGAGTGATGATTTCCAGGTGAAGGTGGATCTGCTGCATTGGTCTATGATGTCACTATAACGGTAAATGCGATGTTCTACGAGAGAGGGGCAGAATTGCAGGCTGTTGAAGCTGAAGGACCCTGGGAGATGAACCAGTCGTTGTTTACTAGTGACACGGTTGGTGTGGGTGATTCGAGTGAAAAGGGTTAACAGGTTTAAGAGTGGAGAGAGATAGCATTGTTGGAGTGTGGGTCTGAATGGAGAAAATTTGGAGAAGGTGAAGTGTTTAGAAACCTTTGGAGCAAACATGGAAGTGGACGAAACCATGGGAGCTGAAGTAAGCCATAGGGTGGGTGAAGTCACTGTCTGTAAGGGCAAAATTGGGTATGTTTCACGGTTAAGTAGTACGAGAGTATTATATGGATGGGAGGCATGGGCTCTAGATGAATTAGTTGGGTTGGACGTGAAGTGTCTGAAGACAATGTGTAGTGTGAGGAGCGTTGATCGAAAAAGAAGTGATATGGTAAGAGACAGTTGTGGCAGTAAAGAGTATGCATGAGAGGGTGTGCTGAAATGCTTTACACTTATAGAGGATAAGTGAGGAAAGGTTATCTAATTGAGGATACGTGTCATACGTGGATGGAAAGAGAAGGGGGAAATCGAGGTGGAGGTGGAAAGATGGAGTGAAAGATGGTTTGATTGCTCAGGGTCTGAAGATGCAGGATGGCATGAGGCGTACGTAAGATAGATGGAATTGGAGCGATGATGTTATACAAGGGAAGACTTGCTGTCTGTGTTGTGAACTAAGGCATATGAAACGTTCAAGGGAGACTACTGAAAGAGGTGTGAGGCTTGGGTGCGCTCTGGATTCGGTGCATTGTACATAACAGCTAGAGAGTGGATGGGAGCAAATGACGCCATTCTTCTTCGTCACCTCCTGGCGCGCTTCACAATCTGTGGGATCGCCTTCGCACGTCCGTCTAGGATTCCCACAATAGAAATATAATCTTTACAGGCTTTCCATTCCCGTCATTACCATACCTTCTGGTCTTTCTTCTCGGTGATATTTCCAACGTCACATCTTTGGCATACCCTTTGCGAGTTCTCTAACTTGACTGACTGCCTTCAAAATTCTGCCTTTCCATGACTCGATATGTCCCTGTTTCCAATGGCAGATCATCCCTCCAACTCATGGTTTACTCAGCAGTAATTGGACGATATTGTACATTATCTCTTTTTTTTTTATTTACTGTTTTATCTTGATTTCATTTTCTATGATTTCTTTTCCTCGCGCCTCATGCCAGAGGTTTTCCTCGACCTCTTTGTGAAACTGCGTCAAATCTTTGAGCCATGATGCTCTCTGCAGTTACTCTAATTTGCTTCTTTTATCTTGTCCTCATCCCGTCTGAGACAGCGTGCTATTGCACGTAAAATGTGAACCACTCTGCTTGATTTCTGCCGCTTTTTCAGGGTAATTTAGCCCGAAATTTATTCATTTATTAATATATTATTTTGTTTTCGTGAACGGGAGTGACAACAAGGACTTTCCCATTTATTCCCTTCCCATATCGTCTCTTTCCATTCCATCGGCTTCTGGGCGCCGTGATGTTCCTCCACCTCTCTCTCTCTCTCTCTCTCTCTCTCTCTCTCTCTCTCTCTCTCTCTCTCTCTCTCTCTCTCTCTCTCTCTCTCTCAGCCCCAAACTTCTGGTGTCAATAATCCACAATCACTAAACTTGCTCATGCCCCCCTGACGTAAGCATCCGCTAATTGGTGGTAATGCGATTAAACCTCTTAAAGATTCCGTAGGACGGTCTGCATCATTAGGGCACAGATGCGCACCACCAGTTCATCCTCCTCCTCCTCCTCCGCCTCCTGTGCGTGTCTTTTGATTTATCTGTGTGGCCTCCCGTGGCAATATCAACATCCCACAAGATCCGAAGAAAGACGAAGAATAAAAGTTTTATTATTTCCTGTAACATATATATATATATATATATATATATATATATATATATATATATATATATATATATATATATATATATATATATATATATTTTCATATTATTATTATTCCCAGATTCACTGACCCTGCTAGGTTTCAGTGGATTTTCTATTTTGTGTGTGTGTGTGTGTTTTTATTCATCTAGGAAGGATGGTGCGAAAATATGGGAAGGATGGTACGAAAATATTGAAAGGATGGTACGAAGATATGGGAAGGATGGTAAAAAATGTGGGAAGGATGGTAAAAAATATGGGAAGGATGATATGAAAATATGGGAAGGATAGTATTAAAATATGGGAAGGATGATATGAAAATATGGGAAGGATAGTATGAAAATATTGGAAGGATGATATGAAAATATTGGAAGGATGATATGAAAATACGGGAAGGATGATATGAAAATATGGGAAGGATAGTATGAAAATATGGGAAGGATGATGTGAAAATATGGGAAGGATGATATGAAAATACTGGAAGGATGATATGAAAATATGGGAAGGATGATGTGAAAATACGGGAAGGATGATATGAAAATACGGGAAGGATGATATGAAAATACGGGAAGGATGATAAGATAATACGGGAAGGATGATGTGAAGATATGGGAAGGATAGTATGAAAATATGTGAAGGATGATGTGAAAAATTGAGAAGGATAGTATGAAAATATGGTAATGGATGACATAAAAACAGTGTTGTAAGAGAGTTGGTGGTTTAACTGATCATGTCTCGTGGTGGAAGGTAAGAGGAAGGGAGTCAATTGATCATGTCACGTTGAGGGAGGGAGTCAATTGATCATGTCACGTTGAGGGAGGGAGTCAATTGATCATGTCACGTTGAGGGAGGGAGTCAATTGATCGTGTCACGTTGAGGGAGGGAGTCAATTGATCATGTCACGTTGAGGGAGGGAGTCAATTGATCGTGTCACGTTGAGGGAGGGAGTCAATTGATCATGTCACGTTGAGGGAGGGAGTCAATTGATCATGTCACGTTGAGGGAGGGAGTCAATTGATCGTGTCACGTTGAGGGAGGGAGTCAATTGATCATGTCACGTTGAGGGAGGGAGTCAATTGATCGTGTCACGTTGAGGGAGGGAGTCAATTAATCATGTCACGTTGAGGAAGGGAGTCAATTGATCGTGTCACGTTGAGGGAGGGAGTCAATTGATCATGTCACGTTGAGGGAGGGAGTCAATTAATCATGTCACGTTGAGGGAGGGAGTCAATTGATCGTGTCACGTTGAGGGAGGGAGTCAATTGATCATGTCACGTTGAGGGAGGGAGTCAATTGATCGTGTCACGTTGAGGGAGGGAGTCAATTGATCATGTCACGTTGAGGGAGGGAGTCAATTGATCGTGTCACGTTGAGGGAGGGAGTCAATTGATCATGTCACGTTGAGGGAGGGAGTCAATTAATCATGTCACGTTGAGGGAGGGAGTCAATTGATCGTGTTAGTTTATGGATTGTGAGAGGAAGGTAGTCAGTTAATCGCGTCAACTTTCAATCTTCTCCCCAGCCAGAAGGTTTACGGGTTGTTTTGTGGTATACCTTGCTGTAATACCTCATTTGTGTACGAAAAGGGCAATGCATCGCCATTTAGTAGTAGTAGTATGCATGGTGTTGATGCCATATGTATATATGTAGAGCGTTTTCGGTCTATGGCATATACTTGAACTGTAGAGACAATGACTAAGGATAAAGGAGAGAGGTTGATTGTTAATCAGAGACAGGTAGATAGCGCAGGACTTACCCAAGAACGATTGTTAAGGACTGATCCAACAACACTGTTCGAGAGTCTCTTCATAAAGATGAAGAGTTTCATTAGGGAAAAATTGTTGCTTATGTGAAATGTATTTTGGCGTAACTTGTAACTTTTATATTTTCTCTCTCTCTCTCTCTCTCTCTCTCTCTCTCTCTCTCTCTCTCTCTCTCTCTCTCTCTCTCTCTCTCTCTCATTGAAGATACCCTACAGTGTATTTATCATGTCACCCTCGAAGTGTGATATATCGTCAAATACCTTTCTCGTGCATGACCTTCATAAATCATTTCAGATAATTTCATATATCCTTCCTTCTCTGCTCGTCACAAAACATATCTTTGAGTCTACCTTTCATTCTCAAGAAACATGTTAAAAATAGATTTATGTCTGTAAATTATCAAGTATCATTTTCTGTCTGAAAATCGTTGTTTTAATTCAGGTCATATAGATGACGTGATTGTATTTGCATAAGTAACGAGAATCTTAAAGATTCACTTTGCATCCTAAAGGGGATCTGAACTGAAGTATCAGGCTCACTTGGGATCCCGTCTTTTCACGTTCCGTCTCCCAAGTAGCATTAGTTTGCCTGGTCATTCAGTATTGCTCCTCACGAAGACGGTGTTTGCCATTATTCCTCAAGTGGGAGGAGTAGTGAGTGCGTGGAGAGGTGCCTCCCTCTCTCTCCCATCTCAGCACCGATTGTCAACAGGAGGAGCCGATGCTCCCGCTGCCACGGAGGAGAAAATCCCACATTCTAGAAAAGACGAAATGATTGCTTGTGAATCCGGGAATTAAACCTGCCTGTCGAGTGCTACCCATTGACCTGCAGTCACTCGTGCCCTGCTGCAGCAGGTGGAAGGACTTACAGGCAGGTCATTAAAAGAGATGCTTCCCTCGAAACAGATTTCAGATGGATGGAACGTTTGTGAGGGATGGGAACCCGTAGCTAATTCATCCGAAGAGAGAAAAGTCTGGATATGAAAGAGACTGAGGCATCGCTGGCTCTTATACAAGAGACTGGGGCATCGCTGGCTCTTATACAAGAGACTGAGGCATCGCTGGCTCTTATAAAAGAGACCGAGGCATCGCTGGCTCTTATACAAGAGACTGAGGCATCACTGGCTCTTATACAAGAGACTGAGGCATCGCTTGCTCTTATACAAGAGACCGAGGCATCGCTGGCTCTTATACAAGAGACTGAGGCATCGCTGGCTCTTATACAAGAGACTGAGGCATCGCTGGCTCTTATACAAGAGACTGAGGCATCGCTGGCTCTTATACAAGAGACTGAGGCATCACTGGCTCTTATACAAGAGACTGAGGCATCGCTGGCTCTTATACAAGAGACTGAGGCATCGCTGGCTCTTATACAAGAGACCGAGGCATCACTGGCTCTTATACAAGAGACTGAGGCATCGCTGGCTCTTATACAAGAGACTGAGGCATCACTGGCTCTTATACAAGAGACTGAGGCATCGCTGGCTCTTATACAAGAGACTCGAGGTCTGAGGAGTTACAGGTCCCTGTTATGAGTATTCCCGTGAAATTGACCGAATTAAATTGCCACTGAGAGTCTTATGCTTTATATGATGAACTACAAACCTTTTATGAAGAATAGATTTGTTTTGCATTAATCACACACACACACACACACACACACACACACACACACACAGCTTATTCCCTACTACATGCTATTCATATCAAGTCTTAATCTCACTGTTTTCTATCCGTATTCCTTTAGATCTACTCGAGTTGTATTTCATCGATTATGTTTTAGACCAACTCTCAAATTTCTCTTGGTATGCGTGAACGCGTGTATTGAATAATGAAGTACATAAATAACAATATATTGAATTTAGGCAGCCATTGGGCAGAGAGTACACAGTTGAGGTATTGCAAATATTACAGAACTGTGTGTGTGTGTGTGTGTGTGTGTGTGTGTGTGTGTGTGTGTGTGTGTGTGGGTTTCTTTAATATATCTTATTGTGTTTGTATAAAGTGTTTACGTAAGTGTGTATGTGTACGGGTATGAATATGCATGTGTGTGTGTGTGTGTGTGTGTGAGAGAGAGAGAGAGAGAGAGAGAGAGAGAGAGAGAGAGAGAGAGAGAGAGAGAGAGAGTGGAGAAGAGTGAGAGTATATACGTGTGTGAGAGTGTTGCCCGGAGTTCGCCTCACCATCAATTTGCCGTCGTATTTACATTTGAATGAGATCCTACGAGCGTACACAAGCTGTAAGATTACTTTATTCATCTCCAAAATACATTTTCAACGTTATATATATATATATATATATATATATATATATATATATATATATATATATATATATATATATATATATTACTTCCAGTATAAGGCCATTACCAGGCTGGTCATAATACAGCTGATATAAGCCAGGACTTTCATAACGCTAGTACAAGTGGTGGGTATGTTTTCTTTACCTCAAATATGGGATTCCAGTCACTCTTTCTTCACCGATTTTCTGTATCGTTTCGTCCAGTAGTTGTGATGCTGATTGCGAACGAGAGACCACTCGTAATCTGCTGTGCATTCGCAAAGACAATCATAGAGGAAAGGGAAGGTCTATCTTACAACACGCAGGTAACTGATTGAAGTAATACTTTTTGGCGTTTAGGAAGACTTTGCTGACCACCACATTCAAGGTATTAACAGAGATACTTTCATATCTTTTTCTTAAACCCAAAAGTTTAGCTTCATAATTCATTTCTTCTAAATATCACGGGACATGGGAGTCGAATCATGCACTTAATGAACTCCATAACATCCGCTAACTTCGAACTGCTTTGCTGAGTTTTGTTTACCTCAATTCATTTCCATTGATGGCACAAATGGAAAACAATGAACAATTCTCACAGACAGGATGTAGAGAACTTGTTCAGTTCGTTACAACAGATGTATATGATAGGTTTTGTTACATTTTTTTTTTGACGATATTACATGTTATTCAACGTAATAATCTCTTTTTCCAATCCACAAGACGCCATTAAGATGATGCATCCTCGCCATTAAGAGACTGATACAGCAGCGAGACAAAGTCATCTCAGACAATATTACTAACATCAATAAGGCTCTCCTTTAACAAGGTAATTCGATGAATACGTGTTTTTGAAGTTTTTTTTTTAGTGGCCTTCCCAGCTCCAGTGCCTGAAACAGTTGAAACTAATAAAGAAAGAAATAGTAAGTAGATTCCCTCTTTCCCCTGCGTCAGTCACTTCTCTAATTATATAAAAAAAAGAAAAAGCTGAACTTATTTACGACCAATTCGCTTAAATTACCCGCATGACGTTGACAGTAAGGAGTTCTTGGCGAGGTGTGGTGCTCACAGTTAGCAAGAGGCCTTGACCAGAAGCCGAGAAAGAGGATGGTCAAGAAAGAGGTAAAGAAATACTGGCTTACCGTAGGGACGGTGGATGGCTGGAAGAGTGTATACACAAGGAGACAGTGAATGCAGAAAGTTTAGACAGCTATAACGGATAAAGCCCCCACGAATGTAAAGTTCTGTCCCTGTTATGTTCAAGTAATCACACACACACACACACACACACACACACACACACACACACACACACACACACACACACACACATAATTCCTGCTTATGTCACGTTGTTCTTAACGGATTAAGTGTTACAGGGTGTGTTAAGGACACTGGAAAAACTCAGATCCCTAACCTTACTATATCTTACTTTATTCTCGACCTACAATGCATCAGGGCCTAAGATTAACCAAGTGGCCACATACGTAGTGAGAGCGTGATGCTATGGTCTTCGATGTCCTCTGAACAACCCTGTATTGCGTTGTTGTATCTCTTTTAAGACTCTGATAATCTGAGTAAAAGTAGGACGAGCACAGTCATGGGTTGAGGAATTTGTCTAAAATTAATTCAGTTTAGAAACAGGATCAGTGCTCGTGTGATTATCGTCTGAAACAGTTTTCTCAAGAAAAGTTTTCAGGACTTTTTTGAAAATCATCTCAATTGGCCCACTGTAATGGCATAATAAAAGTTTTATTGATAAAGTCCATGAGTATTATAACCTGGGAAACCAGGCTTTTGCTGAATTAAAGTCTTATCTTAAGCATTTACTAACAAGTATAATTCAGCTCTTTCATAAGAAATTATTTTTCTTATTATAAGGGGAAATGATAACAGGTAGTGGAGTGAGGAGGAGATGGAGTGAGTATTTTGAAGGGTTGTTAAATGTGTTTGATGATAGAGTGGCAGATGTAGGGTGGTGCTTTGGTCGGGGTGGTATGCGATATGAGAGAGTCATTGAGAGTGGATTGATGAAGAGAAAAGAGTTGGTGAAAGTTGTGCAGAAGATGAAATGAGGCACGATGGTGTGAGTTGATGGTATTGCAGTTAAATGCATTAAGAAAGGGGGTGACTGTGCTGTTGATTGGTTGGTAAGGACATTCAGTGTATGTATGGATCATGGCGAAGTGCCTGAGGATTGGTGGAATGCATGTATAGTGCCATTGTGCGAAGGCAAGGGGGATAAAGGTGAGTGTTCAAGCAACAAAGGCATAAGTTTGTTGAATATACCTGGTAAATGGTATGGGAGGGTATTGACTGAGAGGGTGAAGGCACAAACAGAGTTCAGATTGGGGAGCAGCAGTGTGGTTTCAGAAGTAGCAGAGGATTTGCTTTGAAAAATGTGAGTAAGAAATTCTTAGAGAAACAGATGTATTTGCATGTGGCATTTTATGGATTTGGAGCAAGCATATGATAGGGTTGATAGAGGTGATTTGTGGAAAGTCTTAAGAGTATACAGTGTGGGAGAAAAGCTGCTAGAAGCAGTGAGAAGTTTTTATCAAGGGTGTAAAGCGTGTGTTCGAGTAGGAAGAAAGGAAAGTGATAGGTTTCCAGTGAAAGTCGGTTTGCGGCAGGGATGTGTGATGTCCCCATGGTTGTTAGATTTGTTTATTGATGGGCTGGTGAGGGAAGTAAATGCAAGAGTCTTGAAGAGAAAGGCGAGTATGCAATCTGTTGGGAATGAGAGGGCGTGGGAAGTGAGTCAGTTGTTGTCAGTGGCTGATTCGAATGAGAAACTGCAGAAGTTGGTGACTGAGCTTGAAAGAGTGTGAAAGGAGAAAGTAGAGTGTGAATGTGAATAAGAGCAAGGTTATTAGGTTCAGCAGGGATGAGGGGCAAGTTAGTTGGAATGTAGGTTTGAATGGAGAAAAGTTAGAGGAAGTAAAGGGTTCTAGATATCTGGGAGTGGACTTGGCAGCGAATGGAATCATGGAAGGGAAGTGTCATAGGATGGGGGAAGAGGTGGTTATTCTGGGAGCGATGAGGAATGTGTGGTAAGGGAGAACGTTATCTCGGAGAGCAAAAAGAGATATATTTGAAGTAATAGTAGTTCCAACAATATTATATGGTTGCGAGGCATGGGCTTTAGATAGGGTCGTATGGAGGAAGGTGGGTGTGTTGGAAATCAATTGAGGACAATAAATGGTGTGAGTTGGTTTGATCGAGTAAGTAATGAAAGGGTAAGAAAGATGTGTGGTAATAAAAATTGTTGAGAGAGCAGAAGAGGGTGTGTTGAAATTGTTTGGACACATGGAGAGAATGAGTGAAGGAAGGTTGACAAAGAGAACGCATTTGTCAGAAAAGGAAGGAGCAAGGAGAACAGGGAGACCATTTTGGAGATGGAATAACAGAGTGAAAAGATTTTGAGTGATCGGGGCCTGAATATGCGAGAGGGTGAGAGGCGTGCAAGGAATAGATTGAATTGGAACAATGCGGTATACTTGGGTCAACGCGCCGTCAGTGTACGGAAACAGGGCATGTGAAACGTCGAGGGTAAACCATGGAAAGGTGTATGGGGCCTGGATGTGGATAGGGAGTTGTGGTTTCGTTGCATTACACATGACAGTTCGTGTATTGATGTAAGAGGATGTGGTCTTTCTTCATCTGTTTCCTGGCGCTGCCTCGCTGACTCGGGTGGCGATGTTCTTTCCTCTGGATGAAGGCGAGCAAGTATGAATATATATATATATATATATATATATATATATATATATATATATATATATATATATATATATATATATTATCCCTGGGGATAGGGGAGAAAGAATACTTCCGACGTATTCCCTGAGAGTCGTAGAAGGCGACTAAAAGGGGAGGGAGCGGGGGGCTGGAAATCCTCCCCTCTCGTTTTTTTTTTCAATTTTCCAAAAGAAGGAACAGAGAAGGGGGCCAGGTGAGGATATTCTCTCAAAAGCCCAGTCCTCTGTTCTTAATGCTACCTCGCTATCGCGGGAAATGGCGAACAGTACGAAAGAAAAAGAAATATATATATATATATATATATATATATATATATATATATATATATATATATATATATATATATATATATATATATATTTTTAAAGCAAAAAAAAAATATATATATATATATATATATGTATGTATATATATATATATATATATATATATATATATATATATATATATATATATATATATATATATATATATATATATTTCTTTTTTTTGACAAAGTTGAATTAGTTATTCTGCTTTCCAACTAGTGCTTTCGATTTAAGACCACGTTTCACTTCTTCTCGGCTGTTCGCATAGTAGCTGCACTGGAAGCTGCAAGAACTTTATTCCTCCACGTTGTACAAATAGAATTAGGGTAATTTCAGGATGTAACTGTACGAGATGTGGCTTTACCCCTGGTCTCGCCACTCCTACCTTTTCCATCCTTACTTGCGTAAATACAAGTCAGTCTCATCAGTTTATATTTCTTTTGTGTGTGTGTGTGTTTGAGTATAGCTGTTATTATAGGAATTTTATCTTGGAGGTAATTGCTTTCCTTAATGCTAAGGAAACCTTCAGCCTTGATACATATGACTGTGGTGACTGTCATGTTATACTGGTACTGAGCCTTATTGTCATGTTATACTGGTACTGAGCCTTATTGTCATGCTATACTGGTACTGAGCCTTATTGTCATGCTATACTGGTACTGAGCCTTATTGTCATGTTATACTGGTACTGAGCCTTATTGTCATGCTATACTGGTACTGAGCCTTATTGTCATGCTATACTGGTACTGAGCCTTATTGTCATGCTATACTGGTACTACGAGCCTTATTGTCATACTATACTGGTACTACGAGCCTTATTGTCATACTATACTGGTACTACGAGCCTTATTGTCATACTATACTGGTACTCCAGGTCTTATTGTTATGCTATATTGGTACTTCGAGCCTTATTGTCATGCTATACTGGTACTCCGAACCTTGGTGTCATGATATACTTATACTCCGGGCCTTACTGACGTGCTATACTGGTTCTCCGAGCCTTATTGTCGTGCTATACTGGTACTCCGGGCTTTATTGTCGTGCTATGCTGGTCCTCCAAGCCTCATTGTCATGCTATACTGTTACTCCGAGCGTTATTGTTATGCTATACTTGTACTCCGAGCCTTACTACCATACTATACTGTTACTCCGAGCCTTATTGTCATGTTATACTGTTACTCCGAGCCTTATTGTCATGCTATACTGTTACTCCGAGCCTTATTGTCATGCTATACTGTTACTCCGAGCCTTATTGTCATGCTATACTGTTACTCCGAGCCTTATTGTCATGCTATACTGTTACTCTGAGCTTTATTGTCATGATCAGTAATACTGACCTTATTACTGTCAGGTTATACAAACATACTTATACGAAGATTTTATAATGCTGGTCCTGTAATGGAAACTGATGCAGTTGATGTAGATTCACGAACGAAATTCACTTGGCTTTAGATGAGATATAGACAAGGGCTAAAGGCAACAGTTAGTTGTCTATAGTGAGGAAGAGATGAAGAAAATGGCTCATAAGTTTTTCAGGAAGTGCTGAAGCGTGTAGGAAGAGCAAGATTTATAAAAGTTATTTAAGATATGTAAAAGGAGAAAGTGATTTAAGAAGTATGATTTATAATATCCAACTCCATACGTAAGCCTGAATTATACAAGTGTTACGTATATGAAATGACCGTGATATGTGAGTGTTGTAAGTGTTGACACATATCTAAAAGCTTATTAGGCTTTTGCTATGGATTACATGTTGCTGGTTGTAGGACAGCGATGTTTGGAAATGCGTGTAGTATTTGGTCAGTAAACTGTGCAGTCTGACGCTCCTATTCATTTGGACGTCGAGAGGAGCTAGTAAGGTGAAGTTAGAGATGCATCACGTAATATTTTTTTTTTTTCTTAGAACACGAAGCACTTTCCAAAATCTACGTTTATACAGATAAATCCTTCCATTTTTTTTTTCCAAGACGCTAACTTACATTTCCTTAATGTATTTTTTTTTTTTAGTGACATTCAACTTATTTAGTTTTGTCGTTAAACTGTATCATTCACCATCTCGTTTTAATGAACCGTAATTGTCATGTAGTCATCGTAATGGTTTAAGTACTAGGTTCTTCGCCCGGTCGTCAACATATCTTCGAAGCTTCAGTTGTTCAGAGCGCCTTAATGGTCGTATATACACACCACACAGACACTTCCTCCATCATATGATCCTCACCTCCTGCACGACCCCCTGCCCTCCTCCCTCGATCCCCTGCCCCAGCTCAACCCTCCCCTGCCCTGACCCCCACATCCTGTACACTGCCCTCCGCCCAGACTCTCACTCCCTGCACGGCCCTCCTCCCCCAGACTCTCACTCCCTGCACGGCCCTCCTCCCCCAGACTCTCACTCCCTGCACGACGCCCTCCTCTCCCAGACTCTCACTCCCTGCACGACACCCTCCCTCCCTGAACATCTACTCATTGGTTGCTCGCCTGTATGCTACGGTCTGTGTTGGACGTAGTCCATTATATATAGACCGAAAAAAAGAGCATTGTTCTCTGGGAAGTAATGCAGCTGAAGAGTGACTGGATTGCGATCTCTTCTTACACCCAACATTTCTTTTTTTTTTCTAAGTTAACAGAAAATCCGTAATGCGTGTCGTAGAAGGCGACTAATAGGGGAGAGAGCGGGAGGCCAGTAATCCTCCCCCCCCCCCTCCATTTTTTACTTTCCCAAAAGAGGGAACAGAGAAGGGGGCCAAGTGAGGATTTTATCTCTAAGGCTCAGTCCTCTGTTCTTAATGCTACCTCGATGACGCGGAAAATAGCGCATATGTATGAAAATATATATATATATATATATATATATATATATATATATATATATATATATATATATATATATATATATATATATATATATATATATATATATAGATAGATAGATAGATAGATAGATAGATAGATAGATAGATAGATAGCTGGCCATGTCATTCCTCCATTACAGAGAAATTATTTCGATTTTGAGTGTATCAACGCAAAAGGATAAATTTGAAACATTGCCTGGGAGCCTAACTTTTTTTTGAGAAAAAATATACGATATGCCAGATTATGAAGAACGACTCTGTATATCCGAAAAGTGAAAACCTATCTAGAATTTAGTATGTAGATAACCCACGCAGCTGAAAATGATGTTGAATGTGAGAGAATATGATACGAAAATATTAGAATCCAAAATTCTTTTTCATGCAATATGTTTCAGATGAAAACAAGAGAAAAAAAAAAAATATTCTCGGAAAAAAAGAGGAGAAATTTGTTTGGGAAACGTTTGAGCCCCATAACCTTGTTTGCTTCTATTTCCTTCATTCCAACGATGGTCTGTGTCAGATGATGCCTTCCGTATCTCATCTCGCGAAGCCTCAAACCGCAACCAGATTAACGGCCCGAGACCCTTAAACACCCGAAACCCAACCACTAAACACACGCCTTGGGGTCCTGGCTCATGTTTATAGGCCACCCCCATGTTTACGGGCGAGCGGCCAGCCAGAGGGAGGGAGAGAGTAGGGAGGCAGGGTGTGTGTGTGTGTGTGTGTGTGTGTGTGAGAGAGAGAGAGAGTGGGAGGAATATCATCAGTAGTCGAGAACGTCTCGCGCGGGACTACAAATGCTCGCTTTATAAGGTGGATTTCCATGCGAATTCTGCCAAAGTTTTGTCCATTTTGCTGTGGGATGAAAGTTCCACGCGTAGAGCAGGGTAGGTGTTAGGAGGGGGGGGATGTGAGCTGAGATGATGGGCGGGTGAGAGAGGGGGTCCGAGGGAGGGGAAGGATTGCTAGAAGGGAGGGTTCTGGGAAGGGTGGAGGAGAAGGAAGGGCGGAAGATAGGGTCTGTGAATAGAAAACAGATTGCGTGTCGGGGGGTTTAGGACCTGGAGGAAGAAAATACGTCAAGGGAATGTAGAGCGAATGAGGGGGGGCATTTGAAAGAAGAGAAAAATGTGTCGGATGTAAGTAGAAGGGAGGAGCAAGGAGTACAGGAAGAATGAAGGGAAGCGAGAAGAGGATGCGTGGAGAGACGAAGATGAGAGAGAGAGAGAGAGAGAGAGAGAGAGAGAGAGAGAGAGAGAGAGAGAGAGAGAGAGAGAGGTTTCCTTAAATCTTCAAAAAACAAAGATACAACACAAATTCCTACACATCACAGTCTGCCGAGGGTGTATGGATACGACACTACAACCACACTTTCAGATGATCCTCCTACATGCATCAAACACCTCACACCATTACCCACCTGTGCCACACTCCAGTCTTCTCTTCCATTTCAAACTGTCCCTTCCTCTGTCCCACCTCTTCCTCCTTCTCTCCTCTAACCACCCTATGAAAAGATAGATAGATGAAAGAATCAGAGGTTACGTAGAGAGCGAGATGGGAATTTTGGTGAAATGCATTTTGCATAGCTGTGAAGAGAAGAGGATAAGCAAGGATAAAGATGAGGAATGGTGAGAGAGGTAAATGCAAGTCTTGAAGAGAGAGAAGAGTGTGCAGTCTGTTGGGGATGAGAGGGCCTGGGAAATGAGTCAGTTGTTGTTCGCCGATGATACAGCACTGGTGGCTGATTCGGGTGAGAAACTGCAGAAGTTGGTGACTAAATTTGGAAGAGTATGTGGAAGGAGAAATTTGAGAATAAATGTGAATAAATGGAAGGGTATTGGGTTCAGTAAGGTTGAGAGACAGGAGTTGGGAAGTGAGTTTGAATGGAGAAAAATTGGAGGAAGTGAAGTGTTTTAAATGCCTAGGAGTGGACGTGGCAGCGGATGGAACCATGGAAGCGGAAGTGAGTCATAGAGTGGGGGAAGGGGGAACTAAAAAGAGAAAATTGTATTGAGTAAAATTTTTGCATTGATAAAAACATAACGATGGGGTATTCTCTTTGCTCAAAATTTGTATAATTTCGTTCGCTGTATTATTTTTTTTTTCTGATTTTAAGAAATGATCATGCCGAGTTTATTTTCCTTTTCTTTTATGAAGTCGATATAGGTTTTTCGTATAAGAAGCATTATATTGTTTAATTGGTGGTGATTCTCTCTCTCTCTCTCTCTCTCTCTCTCTCTCTCTCTCTCTCTCTCTCTCTCTCTCTCTCTCTCTCTCTCTCTCTCTCTCTCTCTCTCTCTCTCTCTCTCTCTCTCTCTCTCTCTCTCTCTCTCTCTCTCTCTCTCTCTCTCTCTCTCCCCCCGTGTTGAAAGCCGACACATCACCCTGGACTGCCCACTCACACTATAATGAGAACCAGATATATTGTCTTCGACTTCAGCCTGTTGTGTTTTAATGATTACTACTGATAATGATGATAATAATAATGATGATGATGATGATGATGATAATGATAGTGACATCCTTATCGATACTCATCATCGGATCGATCATGATACCTTTGATAAAGATGTTAATTATAGCGATGATAGTGAGATTAGATATGATAAAGATATCAGTAATAGTATATATTGACCTGTTCCAGTTACTGAATTTATTTAGATAATAGAAGAAAAATAACACAAAAGAAAAAAGCCAAATGAGGATCATTTCTCCTCACACGTTTCGTTTCCCTGAAGGTTTCTGCACAAACCGAAACGTAAGAAAAAGGTTCAGAAACTCTCCCATATATATATGCCGGCAAGGCAGCAGGTTTGGATGGTATTGCAGTGGAATTTATTAAGAAAGGGGGTGACTGTATTGTTGACTGGTTGGTAAGGTTATTTAATGTATGTATGACTCATGGTGAGGTGCCTGAGGATTGGCGGAATGCGTGCATAGTGCCATTGTACAAAGGCAAAGGGGATAAGAGTGAGTGCTCAAATTACAGAGGTATAAGTTTGTTGAGTATTCCTGGTAAATTATATGGGAGGGTATTGATTGAGAGGGTGAAGGCATGTACAGAGCATCAGATTGGGGAAGAGCAGTGCGGTTTCAGAAGTGGTAGAGGATGTGTGGATCAGGTGTTTGCTTTGAAGAATGTATGTGAGAAATACTTAGAAAAGCAAATGGATTTGTATGTAGCATTTATGGATCTGGAGAAGGCATATGATAGAGTTGATAGAGATGCTCTGTGGAAGGTATTAAGAATATATGGTGTGGGAGGCAAGTTGTTAGAAGCAGTGAAAAGTTTTTATCGAGGATGTAAGGCATGTGTACGTGTAGGAAGAGAGGAAAGTGATTGGTTCTCAGTGAATGTAGGTTTGCGGCAGGGGTGTGTGATGTCTCCATGGTTGTTTAATTTGTTTATGGATGGGGTTGTAAGGGAGGTAAATGCAAGAGTCCTGGAAAGAGGGGCAAGTATGAAGTCTGTTGGGGATGAGAGAGCTTGGGAAGTGAGTCAGTTGTTGTTCGCTGATGATACAGCGCTGGTGGCTGATTCATGTGAGAAACTGCAGAAGCTGGTGACTGAGTTTGGTAAAGTGTGTGGAAGAAGAAAGTTGAGAGTAAATGTGAATAAGAGCAAGGTTATTAGGTACAGTAGGGGTGAGGGTCAAGTCAATTGGGAGGTGAGTTTGAATGGAGAAAAACTGGAGGAAGTGAAGTGTTTTAGATATCTGGGAGTGGATCTGTCAGCGGATGGAACCATGGAAGCGGAAGTGGATCATAGGGTGGGGGAGGGGGCGAAAATTTTGGGAGCCTTGAAAAATGTGTGGAAGTCGAGAACATTATCTCGGAAAGCAAAAATGGGTATGTTTGAGGGAATAGTGGTTCCAACAATGTTGTATGGTTGCGAGGCGTGGGCTATGGATAGAGATGTGCGCAGGAGGATGGATGTGCTGGAAATGAGATGTTTGAGGACAATGTGTGGTGTGAGGTGGTTTGATCGAGTAAGTAACGTAAGGGTAAGAGAGATGTGTGGAAATAAAATGAGCGTGGTTGAGAGAGCAGAAGAGGGTGTTTTGAAATGGTTTGGGCACATGGAGAGAATGAGTGAGGAGAGATTGACCAAGAGGATATATGTGTCGGAGGTGGAGGGAACGAGGAGAAGAGGGAGACCAAATTGGAGGTGGAAAGATGGAGTGAAAAAGATTTTGTGTGATCGGGGCCTGAACATGCAGGAGGGTGAAAGGAGGGCAAGAAATAGAGTGAATTGGAGTCATGTGGTATACAGGGGTTGACGTGCTGTCAGTGGATTGAAGCAAGGCATGTGAAGCGTCTGGGGTAAACCATGGAAAGCTGTGTAGGTATGTATATTTGCGTGTGTGGACGTGTGTATGTACATGTGTATGGGGGGGGGGGTTGGGCCATTTCTTTCGTCTGTTTCCTTGCGCTACCTCGCAAACGCGGGAGACAGCGACAAAGTATAAAAAAAAAAAAAAAAAAAAAAAAAAAAAAAAAAAATATATATATATATATATATATATATATATATATATATATATATATATATATGTGTGTGTGTGTGTGTGTGTGTGTGTGTGTGTGTGTGTGTGTGTGTACTGTTTACTATACTTGATCGCCGATTCCCGCGTTAGCGAGATAGCGCCAGGAAACGGGCGAAGAAAGACTCATCCACTCTCTTACACATATATACGCGTACATATATTACATCTACTTACATATACATAAACATACACATATACACATATCAGTATTCGTATGCGCTCGCCTTTATCCATTCCCGGCGCCATCCCGGCCTACAGGAAACAGCACTGCCACTCCTAGAGACAGCGGAGTAACGCCAGGAAAGATACGAAGAAAGACCACATTCGCTCACATCCATTCTCTAGCTGTCATGTGTGATGCACTGAAACCACAGCTCCTTGTCCACATCCAGGCCCCACAGACTTTTCCATAATTAACCCCAGACGTTTCACATGCCCTGGTTCAGTCCACTGACAGCACGTCGACCCCAGTATTCCGCATCGTTCCAATTCACTCTATTCCTTGCACGCCTCTCACCCTCCTGTATGTTCAGGCCTCGATCGCTCAAATCCTTTTTCATTCTATCCTTCCACCTCCAATATGGTCTCCCTCCACCTCTGACACATATATCCTCTTTGTCAATCTCTCCTCACTCATTCTCTCCATATGTCCAAACCATTTCAACGCACCCACATCTGCCCTCTCACCCACACTCTTTGTATTACCACACATCTCTTACCCTTTCATTACTTACTCGGTGAAACATATCACATCACAAATTGTCCTCAAACGCTCATTTCCAGCACCTGCACGAGGTTGTATCATTGGAAGAACAGACTTGTCAAAGAGCTTCTCACTCCAAAGGAGTCTACATTTCCCTGCCACTAAAAGTAGCGCAGCTTCGGGCTGCAGGAATCTTTTGAAAGGTCTTAGGTGACACCAGGACTTTGTACGTGTGTGTGTGTGTGTGTGTGTGTGTGTGTGTGTGTGAATGCACGTGTTCGCCGTTTCCCGCTTAAGCTATATTGCATCAGTAACAGAGCCTTAATGGAAAAATCCTTGCATGGGTCCTTCTTTGATTACTAACTTTGAAAGTATTTACACTTCACACACACTTCCACCCATCTTAGTCGCCTTCTGGAACACGTAGGAGACAGCAACATCCATAAGTAACGAAGGGAAGAAGGTGGTGGAGGAGAGAAGAAAAAAAATGAGAATATTACAGGGGGGAAAAAATAATTTGGCCATTGCGAAAACATCATGAAAGATGAAAAGGCACCTTGAGTTCCTCTCAGCCAGGCACAGGAGGAAGAGGAGGAGGAGGAGGGGGAAGAGGATCAGGAGGAGGATGACGATGAGGAGGAGGAGGAGAAGGAGGAGGAGGAGCTACGCAATATAAGACCCCTTAGTGTTAATCGTGTGACGTGATCCCTCACAATATTGGGGCCCGGCTGACTTCAATTTACGCAAGAGGGAACTTGTGACGTGAATACAAAAGGCTTATTACCCAAGTATTTCCCGAGGTGTTGTGAAAAGACTGGTGACACCTTAAGACCTCGCAGGGCGCCGCCTGCCTGCATGGGGAATACGCTATGAGGAGGATTGTTGGATTCATGAGGAGAGAGAGAGAGAGAGAGAGAGAGAGAGAGAGAGAGAGAGAGAGAGAGAGAGAGAGACTCATAGGCAAAGAGGCAGGGTGAATGTAGAGAGAGAGGAGTGTAAAGGGAAGAAGGCAAGATAATGACGAGGAAAGGTGGATGAAAGGAGAGTTATATATATATATATATATATATATATATATATATATATATATATATATATATATATATATATATATATATATGTATATATATATATATATATATATATATATATATATATATATATATAGAGAGAGAGAGAGAGAGAGAGAGAGAGAGAGAGAGAGAGAGAGAGAGAGACGCTGAAAGGTTATATTCAGTATACGATATACATATTTTGGCATCATCTGAATTTCCTGGTAGGTCCTAGGTTCTCTACCTTCGCCGCTTGGCGCAACAGACATCAGAGCAGATACTTGGTAAAGTTCCTCAGGTTAACTTGTAATGTGTCAGTCCAGGAGGCACCAGCATATCCCTCAGACTTACGCCAGTATGGGTTTAGGAGAGAGACATTCCTTTCTGGCCTTTAATTCCAACCCTATGGTCTAACGTAGCCAAACATGAGGTTTGATTTTCTCGACTAATGACTCCTTGTACGTGTATATGACAATAACAAAACAAGGGAAAAGTTACGTAAAAGGAACAAACGAAAGGCAAGTTACATAGAAAAACAATAACAAACAAATGGATAAGTTACGTAAATGTAACAAACAGGGGATATGGTACATATAGCAACAAACAAGGGGAAGGTTACATAAAAGTAAATAACAAGGGGTAAGTTACTTAAGTTACTTAAAAGTTGATAACAGAGAAGGGGAAAGATGTCATATAAAAAAGAATGGTAGTTATTTATTTTCCTTGACGAGAGCATACGGAAATTACCCACTTATTGCTTCGCATGGAAATCCGGATATGAACAATTAAATGAGATACGAACATATCTGATGATGGCACTTTACTGATTAACAAAACATCATAGAAAGATACGTGGGTTAGAGTACAGGCAAGGCATAGAGCGACCTGATCCCTTTGAAGCAATGGTAGTTGTAAGGACACTGGGATTTCTCTCTCTCTCTCTCTCTCTCTCTCTCTCTCTCTCTCTCTCTCTCTCTCTCTCTCTCTCTCTCTCTCTCTCTCTCTCTCTCTGGTGTAATTGGATTGGTAGCATTAGCCAGTCGTAGCCACAAGCACTCTTGGTTACTTGTCAACTCCTTCTCGCCAATTATACGTGAGCTGTGTATAGGAGAATGTTTTGCGAAAAGCCGGGTGATAATCGGGGGATTAGATCCACTTGAGAGAAGTTTGTTTTGGCAATTAGCATTAAGGAAAAAGTGACAGGTGGGTAGGAACATGACAAGTTATGTCTGTGTTGCCACATATTATGTCTACATTGCCACATGGTATGTCTGTGTTGCCACATATTATGTCTACATTGCCACATGGTATGTCTGTGTTGCCACAAGTTGTGTATATGTGTTGCCACATATTATATTGTGTTCGCAAGGTATGTGTCTGTTGCCACTTATTATGTCTGTCTTGCCATTTATTATGTCTACGTTGCCACAAATCATGTTTGTGTTGCCTCAAGTTATCTATGTGTTGCCATATGTTATCTCTGTGTTGCCACATGTTGTCTATATCTTGCCACGTGTTATGTCTATTTTGCCACAATTTATATCTTTGTAGCCACAATTTATATTTACACACCCACACGTTAAATCTATGTTCTCACAAGTTATGTCTATGTTGCTACGTGCTATATCATACTTATTTCATATGTCGCATGATATACATTTGTATATGAATATATTCATATATAAACATATATGAATATATGACTATCATTACTTATTTCCTATATCTTATTCTTTTCGCTTTCAGGTAACGCTGTCATAGCATCCAGTATGGTAACTATAAAGATTTTATGGATAAGAAACGTTGTATACATTTGGTACACATGAAGTACAAGTCTGAACAGAAAACGAAAGCATGATGACAACAACAACAACAACAACAACAACAACAGCAAAAAGATTGCTGATGATAACACGACCCTTAAACACGATGACTATAATGACTTTGCCTTCATCCTGTTCACCATTTCCCCCACCTCATTCCCAAAGTCCAGGTCAGAGGTTGGGGATCATACTCAGGGGGTTATATACCATCGAGCTCAAAGGGTTTAAGATTGGAAAGTGGACGCCCATACACAGAGGCGATTATCTAAACCACATACGGAGATTGAGTTGGGATTTGTGCCGGTAACGGAGGCAAATTTATTGTGCCGCCCATGCTCATCCTGTGAGCTGTAGTGCATTAGGATTACAGGGGTCACAAAGGGTCTTAGTCAGATCCCAGTGGGTAAATATTACATAGGTTGTTACAATGCTGATTCATTGTGGATATTTCATAACATATATTACATAGTTTCAGGTGCAAAAAGTGGTGGATACAAACTTGATCTTTCAGGTATCTTGTTATTAACAATAAGGTGTGGTGACGTTTCTGGCAGACTTTGTTTAAACCTATCCCTAAAAGGCTTCATTATTCTCACATCGTAAGACATTTTTTTTTTAGTTTGTATCAGAATCCGTCTAATTGATTTCAGTAATGCATTGATTGGTACCATGAACAAAATAGGACTAAGTACTCCACCTTGAGGAGGGCCAAGTAGCATGTCTTTAACTTCACTTTTGTGGCCTTGAAACAACACCTATATCCATTTTTACCAACTCATACAGAATAACTTGTCTATCATCAGTATCATTTCAGATTTCAGATCAGGGTAAGTGTGTACTAATGCCGTCTGTCCTCACGAAGTGTTAGGAAAGCAGTGATACAGTTGTGTACACTTTTGCCATGTAACATGTGTTCTTTGCTTCTGTGTAGTAGTCTATTGAGCACCATCCTCTTAAAAGTTTTGCATAGGCAACTCGTGAGGTAGATGGGGCGAAACTCATCCGGTTGATTGTGTTCAGGTATTTGTACAATGAGGCTTTTTAGTCCATGAGGAGGATAAGTGACCTGAGGCATAACTCGTACATCTTTGATAATGGGTTACCAGATACACATCTTACAAGTCTGATAATGACATAAGTGTTACCATCCTCTCCAGGAGCGGTGCTCTTGCCCTTGTTAAGAGCTGCATCAAGTTCAGACTCCGTCAATGACACATCACAGTCATCGTGTGATGTGTCATTCATCGTGTTGCTTGTCTTTATTACGAACTGGGTGAGAGATTCTCTCGTTTTGGGATTGTTGTACAAAACATCCTTAGCCTTACGTGGCAGAATGTTAGAACTAAGAGTATGATCCCATTTTGTAATTAATTCGTTATCCTTTTGCAACGGGTTGGGATTAGATATCTTTTTGTTATTCTTTCCAGTGATTTTGTTAATACCCTTCCAGGTTTGGCTTAGATTATTATGTTCATTTAGTTTATCATCAAACTGTTCCCAGTCATTTTGTCTAAGTTCACTCATTCGTTCCCTTGTTACCTTGAGAGATGTTTGAAACAGTTTTAGGATTTTGAGTGTTCGAATATATTCTTTACCTGTTTGCTGTGCTATACATTTGAGCTGTTTCACAGAGATATAATCTATGAACCTGTTATGATATTCTTGTTTGCATTGTTTTGGAGGATTGAATAATTGCTTCTTTGATATGGATATTCCAGGAAAGATTGAATGTTATATTAATCCCAGAAATATAAATGAAATCGGGATAGAAGGATTGAATACCTAAATCATCCAAGAAAATGATAAGAATGAGGGAAATTTTGAAGTGAATAGAAAAGAAAATGCCTTTGAAAATAGTGAAATGATAGACAAAATCCCTCATCGAGGCCAAGGTTTAAAAGAAGTGAAGAAAAGGGAAAGGGTAATTGAAAGTTTTGAGGGTATAGAAAACATATGATTCATAATGAGGAAGTTCTTATGTAGATAGGAAACAAAATATAGGGGTAGGTGTATGGCTCACGGTGGGAGAAGTTCAGACAGACCAGTTAACTTAGGTTTTAACAAGACAGGAAATGAGACCAGTCATCCTAGGAAGGGAGGGTGTGAGATGGTCCCAGGCATCACTCCAACACTCCAAAATCAGAAAGGTCGTGTACTTCCTCAGGCGGCTGCTGATTGAGAAGCAGGTAAAGCAAACTGAGAGGTAGAAAGAGCAGGTAAAAATGTTGATATTTGATGTATTTATATAAATGTAATCGTGGGTTATTAGCACCGTAGTAAATAGAATCATTAGTCGTACGATCGCTGATAAGAATAAAGCGGAGAGTCAGAGAGGGAGCGAAATCTTTCTTCTCGATTAGCTGTGGCGTTCCCCAAGCCACTGCTTTGTCCCATACCGTCTTGCCTTCCCTCTTTACTGGAGACTCTATCATCAGTATCCCTCCTCTCCTCTGAACACCAACCATCTTCACTGGCTTATTCAGCCTCTTTGCCTTAGTTTCTACTCTTTCGGCCATGGATATCATCTCTAACTAAACAAGTCAAATGCAGTGTTTTCAAAAGCCGTTTCATTCGTACTTCCATCTTTAGATTTACTTTCTCGCTATACTCTTCATTCATGTAAGCTTTACTCTATCTTGGAAACTCCATCTTACTGAAATGGCAGAGTCTACAGCACAAGGAAGTTAAAACGTCTTGTACATATTACGCTGTGGAGCAGTTACTCAAGCTATGTAGAGGGTTGATTAAACTCTGTATTGGGGTTACAGCTCACACGTCTGGGAGCTCCTCTTCCACCTTCTATCTCGACGGAATTTCAGTGAAAAACAATTTGAAACAGTCTCAGAAGGACACAGTGATCTTTTTCTGCTTGAACTTATTTGTATTCCATGTTATCTCTCCCTCTCTCCCTCTCTCTCTTCCCAACTCAAGATATTTGTTTGCTGGGTTTTTTTGTTTTTTCTCTCGAGAAACTGACCGCTGACGTGCCTTTTCCTCTGGCTAGGTCGGATTCTTCATCCTGTGTCTGTTGCATTTTGAGTTCTCACATATACAGGTAAAGTCTCAGGAATGAAGTTATTTTTGATGCCTTGTGCTATCAGTAGTTATCATGGATAGGTGAATAGTCCCTTGTATATAGAAACACATTGCCTGAGGTGGAGGCCGCCGGGGTCTATGACAGAATAGATGTTTAAGATACTTAAAGGATTCATAAACGTCGATATTAGAAATCTCTTTACAGTTGCGCCAGTCCTACCAACGAGAGGAAATTGACGAAACTGAAGAGATCATCGGGTTAATCTAGATTGCATGAAATATTTCTTCTATTCAACTCTATGTTTTTGTTATGGGTGTATTCCTGTCTCGGGTGTTTTCACTTTCGATTTATACACAGTAATATTTTCAGATGAAGTCATTTTAGATCGTGTTGACCTCACTTCATTTGATAGGTACTGAATATCTTCTATTCTCCACATCGTTTACATATATGCCACGGTATTCGAACTTTATGTCCTTCATTCAGAATACTGTGTGATATTTAAGGTTAACGTGAGATGTCTTCAGATACAAAATATCCATTCTCTCTTCCCTAAAACGTTTTCGTATCTTTGTCCTGCCAGTTTATGTCCACCTAACTTTTATAAACAGTACCTTTTCTCTTACACTCCATCATTCCCTTTATTAAAGTATTAGTCAGTATTCTCCGAGTTAGAACAGGAGGAGGCGATTTAATGAAAGCGGTTGATTCATCTTATTTCCCTGGGTAGCCAGCCTGGCACGGGCCAGCAGTAATAAGGGGTTGCCAGTCTCATGGCGTTCAAGAAGACCTGGGTAGAGGACGTGGGGAGGACTCTTAGGATGACATTAGGTCGAGCTGCACTAGATATGTTGCAGGAGCTAGGGAAGACCTTAGGAAGACTTGGAGAGTATCTAGAGAAGACGGGGAGGACCTTCGAAAAAAAAAAACTCTGGAAGCCTTGGATAGAACCAGGGAAGGACCTGAGGAAGATTTGGAGAAGACCTGAGGCCGAAGCACGATGTGTTAGAGGACCTTGAGAAGGACCATGAAAGGATGTAGGGAAGACCTGGGAAAAACTAATGTAAAACTGGTAAAGATTTGGAGCGAGCCTGGAGAACACTGAAGGAAGACCTTGGGAGGATCTTGATTTGACCTGTTTGTGCGTTTGGGTTTTTCTTATATCTGTTACTCATTTACGGCCAGACCATAGCTCTCAGAGGGCAGAAATCTGGGACCTCTAGTTAGAGTCCATCAAGTTGCGTAAAATCATTTTTTTTTCCTCAAAGTTACTCACTCTCACATTTCCTTTACTTCAAAGTAAACCAGATCTTCTTGAAAGTGAGATTCATATCCCTGGCCTTTTCGCGTCCCCTGAAAACAATATTTGAACGCTAATGTTTACAAAGTCATCCTCATCTTATTTGAGTAACGTTGGGGAAATAACCAAAGATTTAGGATAACTGGAATGCATTCTCGTCATCTTTCACTTTGATCACCTCACCTGAGCTGATTTCCCTGATGCATAGGTTCATCTGGGCCGGCGGCAGTGTAATGTCATAATCACTCTCAGCTGGAATGAGGTCCCTGAGAAAAAAAAAAAAAAATATGATTCTAATTTTCAAGCATACCTGCAGGATGAAGGAGAGCGAGTTTGTAATCACTCCCTTGTTGTTAGGAAGGGAGTGTGGCGAGAGTGTTGGCGAAGTGGGGGGAGGGGAGGAAGGAGAGAGAGAGAGAGAGAGAGAGAGAGAGAGAGAGAGAGAGAGAGAGAGAGAGAGTGGAACCCATACACGTGGGGGATTTCCCCCCCAGTAAACACCCCAGATGGCTCTTAATGTATGCCAGGTGGACCGTCGTCTCCTGCTCTACCCGTCAGCCATCCCTCCACCTGTGCTCTCCCTCCTTCTCCGACCTCCAACCCTCGCCTCCCCTCAACCCCCCCTGGCACCAAGCCACATATACTCCTAACCCCCCCCCAACCCTCATATTTTCCCAACCCCAGACTACAGGCTACCCCCATCCAACACCTATGCCACCAAGTCCAACCCCAGACTTCCAGGACCTCCCCCTCCTCTCTCTCTCTCTCTCTCTCTCTCTCTCTCTCTCTCTCTCTCTCTCTCTCTCTCTCTCTCTCTCTCTCTCTCTCTCTCTCTCTGCCGGGAGGGTAAGGTAAGAGGGAGGTATGTTGGAAAGATGGAAGCGGGTGGGGGTTGTGTTGTGTCGAGGGGGAGGAGGACCGGTTCTTTCCTCGCCTTCTTCTTCTTCTCGGAAGCCTTTTCCTCCTCCCCTGCCTCCCCGAGGATCAAGGTTCTTCCCTGTATTTCACGGAGTCTTTCTCTCGTCGTAGCCTCGAGAGCCGAGCCACCACCATCCCCCCCCCGCTTCCTTTTTTTCCCCCCCTCAACTCTCACGCGACATAGAATGAAAATTACAGCCCTCGGAATTGAAAGATATATCATACTCTCGGATTTTTCTTTTTTTTCGTCTTTTTTAGTTTTTAACCTTCTCTTTTTTTTCCCCATCAAGATTATTCATTTAAGAATAGAAATTCCTGTTCGAAATAGCAAGCAAGAATGACTGAGTGACTGAAGGGTTATACACCAGTAAGTCAGATGTGCACCTGACTTAAGTAGGAGCAGGAGGAGGAAGGGAGAGGAAAATATATACATATATATCGACCAACAATATTTTTTGACGTCAGTCACTGTTTCATGATAAAAAAAAAATCTGAGCCTCTCGCTAATGACTTTTTAAAAGACTGCAAGGTAATTAATTCTCTGTCGTTTTCCCAAGATTAATAAATAAGTCGGTAAGATGGATAGAAAATAGAAGAAAAAATATTTTTTGTGGGGGTAGATAATAGATTTTTTTTTGCCATTCTAAGTCACATCATTACAATCAACAGTAGAATGTGTGTGTGTGTGTGTGTGTGTGTGTGTGTGTGTGTGTGATGATGCTCGAATGATCAGTTTGCTATACGTTAACATAAGCGTAGCTTCAGCGAAAGTGGCTGTGATTTGAGCCACGACGTAAATCTAAATATTGAACTTCTAGCATAAAACATCTTTTTTTTCTGCGAGAATGAGAAAAAAAAAATCTGTAAAAATCTTGCCTTCTCACAGATTAGATTTGTGGTATCTGTTGTGCTCAGAGATTATCATTTGTACTTTATTACAGACGTCAGTGTTTGAGATATGTTGAAAGTCTAAAAGAAAATCACTGGATCAGAATATGAGGAGACAATGAGAAACGTAAGCCTCAACAAGATGAAGGTAAGAGGAAACAATGAGGAACATAACCGTGGCAAGATGAGGGCATGAGGAGACAACATAACCCCAGCAAGGTGATGAGGGCATGAGGAGGCAACATGAACCCAGCAAGATGATGAGGGCATGAGGAGACAACATAACCCCAGCAAGATGATGAGGGCATGAGGAGGCAACATGACCCCAGCAAGATGATGAGGGCATGAGGAGGCAACATGACCCCAGCAAGATGATGAGGGCATGAAGAGACAACATAACCCCAGCAAGATGATGAGGGCATGAGGAGACATCATAACCCCAGCAAGATGATGAGGGCATGAGGAGACAACATAACCCCAGCAAGATGATGAGGGCATGAGGAGACAACATAACCCCAGCAAGATGATGAGGGCATGATGAGACAACATAACCCCAGCAAGATGATGTGGGCATGAGGAGACAACATGACCCCAGCAAGGTGATGAGGGCATGAGGAGACATCATAACCCCAGCAAGATGATGAGGGCATGAGGAGGCAACATAACCCCAGCAAGATGATGAGGGCATGAGAAGACATCATAACCCCAGCAAGATGATGAGGGCATGAGGAGGCAACATAACCCCAGCAAGATGATGAGGGCATGAGGAGGCAACATAACCCCAGCAAGATGATGAGGGCATGAGGAGACATCATAACCCCAGCAAGGTGATGAGGGCATGAGGAGACAACATGACCCAAACTACAGCAGGAGGATAATGAAGTATGCGTCCGGTGTTGTGAAGGTGGTTTACCTGGAGCTTACCACAAACCAACTCAGACCCTCCTTATTCTGCACGCTCCTCACCCGACCTCGCAACCTCCTCCTCCTCCTCCCTCACTCTCCTCATTCTGCACGCTCCTCACCCCACCTCGCGACCTCCTCCTCCTCCTCCTTCAAACCTCACCTCAGCGTCTGGGTTCCGTCCTGCACCGGTCTGCACATTCCACTTTCATACCATACCTTGCAACCCTTCACTTTCACCCTCCTCGACCGTACCTTCCCGCCTCCGTTACTTCCCCTCCACAACAGCCCACTTCCCCACCTGACGTTGCTTGGTACTCACTGCTTTCATCTGGTCACCTCTTTCCAGTCCTCGCCTCACCCAGCTAACCAGTGCGACTGCAGGAACGTGCTTCACAACATCGCCTTCTCGATTCTTACGTTCATAGTCCTACTTTTGCGCTAACTCTGAGGCGCAGCTTATCAAAATTCACCCCCCACCCCCATCTCTCTCTCTCTCTCTCTCTCTCTCTCTCTCTCTCTCTCTCTCTCTCTCTCTCTCTCTCTCTCTCTCTCTCTCTCTCGCCGTACCATAATGATTAAGACTGAGGATTTAAAGAAAAGAATTCTCGTACAAGGATTATTGGTGTGGACGTGTCGCAGCGAACGTGGCAAGAATATGTTATCACTGACGTTTTCCATGTAGTACACGGAGGGCACATTAATGGATACTGGTATTATAACTAAAAATAAAATATATATATATATATATATATATATATATATATATATATATATATATATATCCAGTCCTCGCCTCACCCGGCTAACCACTGCGACTGCAGGAACCTGCATATATATATATATATATATATATATATATATATATATATATATATATATATATATGGACCGCCGTGGTGTAGCAGTTATCGTTCCTGAGCGTGATACATTCATGGTCTGCCCAGGGTCGAGCACATAGGTTCGAATCCTGGTTGCAGCGGTCGGTCAACAGTTAACCCAGCTGTTCATCCACCTCTAGGGTTTGGTCAGTAAAATGAGTACCTGAATGTTATATTTCTTGTATCTCCCATGATGTGATCATCACATGAAAGTGCACTTGGATATATATATATATATATATATATATATATATATATATATATATATATATATATATATCCAAAAATGGGTATGTTTGAAGGAATAGTGGTTCCAACAATGTTGCATGGTTGCGAGGCGTGGGCTATGGTTAGAGTTGTGCGCAGGAGGGTGGATGTGCTGGAAATGAGATGTTTGAGGACAATGTGTGGTGTGAGGTGGTTTGATCGAGTAAGTAATGTAAGGGTAAGAGAGATGTGTGGAAATAAAAAGAGCGTGGTTGAGAGAGCAGAAGAGGGTGTTTTGAAATGGTTTGGGCACATGGAGAGAATGAGTGAGGAAAGATTGACCAAGAGGATATATGTGTCGGAGGTGGAGGGAACGAGGAGAAGTGGGACACCAAATTGGAGGTGGAAAGATGGAGTGAAAAAGATTTTGTGTGATCGGGGCCTGAACATGCAGGAGGGTGAAAGGAGGGCAAGGAACAGAGTGAATTGGATCGATGTGGTATACCGGGGTTGACGTGCTGTCAGTGGATTGAATCAGGGCATGTGAAGCGTCTGGGGTAAACCATGGAAAGTTGTGTGGGGCCTGGATGTGGAAAGGGAGCTGTGGTTTCGGGCATTATTGCGTGGCAGCTAGAGACTGAGTGTGAACGAATGGGTCCTTTGTTGTCTTTTCCTAGTGCTACCTCGCACACATGAGGGGGGAGGGGGATGGTATTCCATGTGTGGCGAGGTGGCGATGGGAGTGAATGGGGGCAGACAGTGTGAATTGTGTGCATGGGTATATATGTATGTGTCTGTGTATGTATATATATGTGTACATTGAGATGTATAGGTATGTATATTTGCGTGTGTGGACGAGTGTGTGTGTATACATTATGTATGGGGGTGGGTTGGGCCATTTCTTTCGTCTGTTTCCTTGCGCTACCTCGCAAACGCGGGAGACAGCGACAAAGCAAAATAAATAAATAAAAAAAAAAAAAAAAAAAATATATATATATATATATATATATATATATATATATATATATATATATATATATATATATATATATATATATAAAACGTTAATGAGATGATCCAAATTAGGGCCTCACTTGCCGTGCTGTCTCAGCTAACATGGAAAATATGTATATACACAAACACAGAAGCACCCTAACACAAGCAACTTTCTTTTCCATTCGTTTCCCCAGAGTGTACGGGAGCCACAAGAGTGCGTCAGGAGTGTTCACTGGGACAAACAAACCCACAACGGAAACTTTCCTCTCTGGCCCCGTTGTCTGTGCTGACCCTGGGAGCTTGTGTGGTCGAAGTTCCGGCGGTGCTGGGGAGGTCGGAAGGACTAGCTCTTCCCACCCCATCCTGCGTGTAATTAAAGTTTGTTTTAGGGTAACAAATGCTAGCCTAAACCGGCCACAGTGGCCGCCGGCCCAACACTAATTATCTGGCTCACTAACGCGTGAAACTGAATCCACCATATTCTACGTTTTCCATCCTTTCCCACCAAACTAATGTGGGTATGTGTGAATATGAACTGACAGCTGTGTTTATTGTTTTACTGGGGTTATATATATATATATATATATATATATATATATATATATATATATATATATATATATATATATATATATATATATTTCTCATACTATCCGCCATTTCCCGCGTCAGCGAGATAGCGTTAAGAACATAGGACTGAGCCTTTGAGGGAATATCCTCACTTGGCCCCCTTCCCTGTTCCTCCTTTTGGAAAATTAAAAAACGAGAGGGAGGATTTCCAGCCCCCCCCCCCCCTTCTCCCTCACTCCCTCCCTCCCTTTTTAGTCGTCTTCTACGACACGCAGGGAATACGTGGGAAGTATTCTTTCTCCACTATCCTCAGGGAGAATACACACACACACACACACACACACACACACACACACACACACACACATTTGCCCCTCTGAAGGACTGTCCTCTTAAGCTCTTCCTTGCTACATACCAAGCTGTGCCGTCTCAATTGACATGAAAAAGAGAGGGCGTGGTAGCCAAGGTGGGAAGGGGTGATGGTGAGGTATAATATATATATATATATATATATATATATATATATATATATTAACCCCCGTTTACGATGAGAGATTGGTAGCGTTTTATTACCAAATTTTCGTATAACCAGATGCGATCAAACACGGATTTAGCACATGGGAGGGAAGACTGTACGTATACAATAACCCACAGAGGGACGATAATAACAGTCCAATAATGATATTCCGAAATTACTTCTCTTCGAAGAAGAGTTTAATATAGTTCCTATCTGACGCCTTGCTGCACAATAAGCCGATCTTAGTGCTCATGATATGAGCCGTAAAGAGATAGTCTTTTTCATTTCTCGGAAGCAATAAAAGTTCGAGCACTTTTATGATATGCAGTAGTGGAGGTGAGGAGTGAGAGGGATGGTCCTTTTTTTTCCTCAAGGTAATGGCGTAGTGGGACTGCTCTGGTGCTGAGGGGGCGTCACACGGCTGTGCATTGTGACATGGGATGTGCTGCTGCTGCTGCTGCTGCTGTTCCTGGCTTGTTCTTGGGCTGTGGGCAGCACACGGTTACTGTCCATCTGCTTACTCTTTCTTATATAGGTACCTACTTCGGTCGTTGCCATCAAAGGGACTAAGTGTGAGGCAGAAATGAATGGACTGATTTGAGCTCCTCGGGTGTTTTTAGACCTAACTCTTAGAGGCATAAAGGTTAAACAAAGAAGGAAAGAAGGAGGTATCATAACGGTATATCTTCGTGGAGTGGAGTTGGTCTCCAAACAGAAACTGTGGGATGCAACAGCCAGACGTGTACTAAGGATCCAGGATCTTAAGAATTGGGACACGCAGACAACTTACTAGATCAGTGGCCAAAATAATACTTGTGGAACTGAAGAAATGAAGTGCAACTGAAGAAATGAAGTGCCATCACGATAGACAGAGAGGGATGGTTGAAGAGAGATGAAAACATGAGAGGTAGTGGCGAAATGCATTTGATTTCCCTCTGACTGAGAGAGAAGAGGAGACCCTTCTGAATATGTGATAATTTCTCTGTAGAAAAAACCAATGCGGCAACTATACAACACCCTAGCCTTCGAGATGAGGATATTGTGACGTCCATTATGTGATGTTTCCAGGTAGCAGAGAGGTTGTAGTTATGCTCAACATGTTTCTGTAGTTTCGGGGTTGATTTGCAGTGTTCTGAAATCTGAAGATAAGAAACAGTGGCAAGGTGGTGATTATACCTTGAAAACCCTCGACGCAGACGTCAGTTACAACGTAACAACACAACCTGCACACTGGTGCAGATGAAGGCTTGAGAGTGGGTCTGTGTGTCACCAGGCACCGCACAGACGTGGCTTAATTAAAGGGGAAAGAGTGAGGAGAATTAAGCCAACACGAAGGGCAATAATCCTCTTAGTGTGTGGGAATGAGGAACCCGTCTATCTGAGATGTACAGAAACCCATATATTTTCTCTGGTGGGAAGGAGGGCGGGGAGATTCGTCAGATAACTCCCAGGCCCAACTACCCTTCCTCCTTCCCTCCTCCACTTCCCTTTAACCCTCGCCTCCTGACAGGCTAATCCCACAGATCATCACCTTCGTCTCTAATCTTCTTCTATTGTATCTCGCTCATGTGTGTCTCCTCATTCCATGCTGTGCGTTGCTCGCTAGTGTTCAGTAATACTTGTATGCAAGAAATATTTTCTCTCAACAGTGATTTCATTAGTCGCCTTCATATATTTGTGTGTGTGTGTGTGTGTGTGTGTGTGTGTGTGTTGTGTTGGGCATGGCACTAAGGTCGTTCAGCTATGATCAATGACTAAAAGACGTGATCACGCTCACTCTCACTCTGATCTCACCTGAAACAGGAAAATGATTTCCTCTCTACTCTGTATCTACTGCGATTTAGTTTGAAATATTCTGAAGTTCCTGTGGACTGAGCACGTTCAGATTTTATCAAATGATAGTCAGGTATTGTAAAGGAATTGGATTAGCCACGCAGCACAGCCTGTGAAAGCCAATAATTGATCATTCTTTCATTTATTACATTACAAATGTTAGTATAGGCTGTGATCAGTTTATCAAATTGGGTTAGATGATGAGTTATGGATGATCATTCTGGTAAAACCCGTGAATATTTACGAAGGGATTTTTGTTTCAGCCTCACAACTATAGTTCTTGTTGATCTGAGAGGAGAGGAGAGGAGAGGTTGGTAGTCCCTCGGAAGCAGATAGCGTGGGGAGGTGGTGCCCCCCATGGTCCGACGTCGACGGAGGTCTGGAGTGACCTAGATGTTTGGCCCCAGGACGTGGGCTTGAGGTGAAGGAGAGTGAAATGTCTCGCGTACGAAACCCCGGATCTTAAGAAGACAGACGGTTTAAAGTCTCCAGGGATAGGCTCTGAGCCTCGTATGGCACCCAGAACCGTCTGTATTATGTTGGAAGTCCGTATGGGGCTAGTCACTCGAATCATACGAGGTTGTATCATCCCATGTTAGCAGAGGGGCGTGAAGTGATTCGCTGTAGACTTAAGTTGGGCTGAAGTACCGATAAGCGCAAGAGGTTTCCAACCTGTGTAATTGTGAACTGTACAGGGCGGACAAGTTTAGGATCCATATGAGACGATATTCAATTTGTGTGTTTTAATATTTATTCGTGACTTCCTCTGGTATGATGAGTAACATTGGTTTCGTGTCGTCACGATCAGCGTTACTGACCGTGACGCATCTCCGGGGTCGAGTCGTGGTTGAATCGTGGTTGCGACAGTCGATCCACAGTAACCCAACTGGTCATCCTCCCCATAGGAGCTGGTCGATAGATTGGGTACCTGGCTTAGGCTAAGGTATATGTATATATATAGCGTTAATGAGGTGGCCATGAGGAGGGCGTTCAGTTGCCCGTGCCGTCCCAGCCAATACTAAAAGATTGAACAAATTTGCTAAGTGTCGCGTGAGGTTTGCACCTCCCCTTCACATGGAGCAACGCAGAGGATTGGATGATCACCCTGAGAACCTCACTCCTGAGTGTGACATTAACCTTTAAGAGTCCAGTCAACCACCAGGCCATCATACCCGAGGTTCGAACCCTCTGGTGCTCGAGGATCTGAGGATCGTACCATCGTGCTTAGCGTCCAACAGTTTAGACAGTAAGCTTTTTTTTTTTTCCTCAAAGTTACTCACTCTCACATTTCCTTTACTTCAAAGTAAACCAGATCTTCTTGAAAGTGAGATTCATATCCCTGGCCTTTTCGCGTCCCCTGAAAACAATATTTGAACGCTAATGTTTACAAAGTCATCCTCATCTTATTTGAGTAACGTTGGGGAAATAACCAAAGATTTAGGATAACTGGAATGCATTCTCGTCATCTTTCACTTTGATCACCTCACCTGAGCTGATTTCCCTGATGCATAGGTTCATCTGGGCCGGCGGCAGTGTAATGTCATAATCACTCTCAGCTGGAATGAGGTCCCTGAGAAAAAAAAAAAAATATGATTCTAATTTTCAAGCATACCTGCAGGATGAAGGAGAGCGAGTTTGTAATCACTCCCTTGTTGTTAGAGAGTGTGGCGAGAGTGTTGGCGAAGTGGGGGGAGGGGAGGAAGGAGAGAGAGAGAGAGAGAGAGAGAGAGAGAGAGAGAGAGAGAGAGAGAGAGAGAGAGAGTGGAACCCATACACGTGGGGGATTTCCCCCCAGTAAACACCCCAGATGGCTCTTAATGTATGCCAGGTGGACCGTCGTCTCCTGCTCTACCCGTCAGCCATCCCTCCACCCGTGCTCTCCCGTCCTTCTCCGACCTCCAACCCTCGCCTCCCCTCAACCCCGCCTGGCACCAAGCCACATATACTCCTAACCCCCCACCCTCATATTTTCCCAACCCCAGACTACAGGCTACCCCCATCCAACACCTATGCCACCAAGTCCAACCCCAGACCTCCAGGAACCACCCCCCCTACCCTCTCTCTCTCTCTCTCTCTCTCTCTCTCTCTCTCTCTCTCTCTCTCTCTCTCTCTCTCTCTCTCTCTCTCTCTCTCTCTGCCGGGAGGGTAAGGTAAGAGGGAGGTATGTTGGAAAGATGGAAGCGGGTGGGGGTTGTGTTGTGTCGAGGGGGAGGAGGACCGGTTCTTTCCTCGCCTTCTTCTTCTTCTCGGAAGCCTTTTCCTCCTCCCCTGCCTCCCCGAGGATCAAGGTTCTTCCCTGTATTTCACGGAGTCTTTCTCTCGTCGTAGCCTCGAGAGCCGAGCCGCCACCATCCCCCCCCGCTTCCTTTTTTTTCCCCCCTCAACTCTCACGCGACATAGAATGAAAATTACAGCCCTCGGAATTAAAAGATATATCATACTCTCGGATTTTTCTTTTTTTTTCGTCTTTTTTAGTTTTTAACCTTCTCTTTTTTTTCCCCATCAAGATTAGTCATTTAAGAATAGAAATTCCTGTTCGAAATAGCAAGCAAGAATGACTGAGTGACTGAAGGGTTATACACCAGTAAGTCAGATGTGCACCTGACTTAAGTAGGAGCAGGAGGAGGAAGGGAGAGGAAAATATATACATATATATCGACCAACAATATTTTTTGACGTCAGTCACTGTTTCATGATAAAAAAAAAATCTGAGCCTCTCGCTAATGACTTTTTAAAAGACTGCAAGGTAATTAATTCCCTGTCGTTTTCCCAAGATTAATAAATAAGTCGGTAAGATGGATAGAAAATAGAAGAAAAAATATTTTTTGTGGGGGTAGATAGTAGATTTTTTTTTGCCATTCTAAGTCACATCATTACAATCAACAGTAGAATGTGTGTGTGTGTGTGTGTGTGTGTGTGTGTGTGTGTGTGTGTGTGTGTGTGTGATGATGCTCGAATGATCAGTTTGCTATACGTTAACATAAGCGTAGCTTCAGCGAAAGTGGCTGTGATTTGAGCCACGACGTAAATCTAAAAATTGAACTTCTAGCATAAAACATCTTTTTTTTCTGCGAGAATGAGAAAAAAAAATTCTGTAAAAATCTTGCCTTCTCACAGATTAGATTTGTGGTATCTGTTGTGCTCAGAGATTATCATTTGTACTTTATTACAGACGTCAGTGTTTGAGATATGTTGAAAGTCTAAAAGAAAATCACTGGATCAGAATATGAGGAGACAATGAGAAACGTAAGCCTCAACAAGATGAAGGTAAGAGGAAACAATGAGGAACATAACCGTGGCAAGATGAGGGCATGAGGAGACAACATAACCCCAGCAAGGTGATGAGGGCATGAGGAGGCAACATGAACCCAGCAAGATGATGAGGCATGAGGAGACAACATAACCCCAGCAAGATGATGAGGGCATGAGGAGGCAACATGACCCCAGCAAGATGATGAGGGCATGAGGAGGGCAACATGACCCCAGCAAGATGATGAGGGCATGAAGAGACAACATAACCCCAGCAAGATGATGAGGGCATGAGGAGACATCATAACCCCAGCAAGATGATGAGGGCATGAGGAGACAACATAACCCCAGCAAGATGATGAGGGCATGAGGAGACAACATAACCCCAGCAAGATGATGAGGGCATGAGGAGACAACATGACCCCAGCAAGGTGATGAGGGCATGAGGAGACATCATAACCCCAGCAAGATGATGAGGGCATGAGGAGGCAACATAACCCCAGCAAGATGATGAGGGCATGAGGAGACATCATAACCCCAGCAAGATGATGAGGGCATGAGGAGGCAACATAACCCCAGCAAGATGATGAGGGCATGAGGAGGCAACATAACCCCAGCAAGATGATGAGGGCATGAGGAGACATCATAACCCCAGCAAGGTGATGAGGGCATGAGGAGACAACATGACCCAAACTACAGCAGGAGGATAATGAAGTATGCGTCCGGTGTTGTGAAGGTGGTTTACCTGGAGCTTACCACAAACCAACTCAGACCCTCCTTATTCTGCACGCTCCTCACCCCACCTCGCAACCTCCTCCTCCTCCTCCCTCACTCTCCTCATTCTGCACGCTCCTCGCCCCACCTCGCGACCTCCTCCTCCTCCTCCTTCAAACCTCACCTCAGCGTCTGGGTTCCGTCCTGCACCGGTCTTCACATTCCACTTTCATACCATACCTTGCAACCCTTCACCTTCACCCTCCTCGACCGTACCTTCTCGCCTCCGTTACTTCCCCTCCACAACAGCCCACTTCCCCACCTGATGTTGCTTGGTGCTCACTGCTTTCATCTGGTCACCTCTTTCCAGTCCTCGCCTCACCCAGCTAACCAGTGCGACTGCAGGAACGTGCTTCACAACATCGCCTTCTCGATTCTTTCGTTCATAGTCCTACTTTTGCGCTAACTCTGAGGCGCAGCTTATCAAAATTCACCCCCCACCCCCCATCTCTCTCTCTCTCTCTCTCTCTCTCTCTCTCTCTCTCTCTCTCTCTCTCTCTCTCTCTCTCTCTCTCTCTCTTTCTCTCTCGCTGTACCATAATGATTAAGACTGTGGATTTAAAGAAAAGAATTCTTGTACAAGGATTATTGGTGTGGACGTGTCACAGCGAACGTGGCAAGATTATGTTATCACTGACGTTTTCCATGTAGTACACGGAGGGCACATTAATGGATACTGGTATTATAACTAAAAATGATATATATATATATATATATATATATATATATATATATATATATATATATATATTTTTTTTTTTTTTTTTTTTTTTTTTTTATACTTTGTCGCTGTCTCCCGCGTTTGCGAGGTAGCGCAAGGAAACAGACGAAAGAAATGGCCCAACCCCCCCCCCATACACATGTACATACACACGTCCACACACGCAAATATACATACCTACACAGCTTTCCATGGTTTACCCCAGACGCTTCACATGCCTTGATTCACTCCACTGACAGCACGTCAACCCCTGTATACCACATCACTCCAATTCACTCTATTCCTTGCCCGCCTTTCACCCTCCTGCATGTTCAGGCCCCGATCACACAAAATCTTTTTCACTCCATCTTTCCACCTCCAATTTGGTCTCCCTCTTCTCCTCGTTCCCTCCACCTCCGACACATATATCCTCTTAGTCAATCTTTCCTCACTCATTCTCTCCATGTGCCCAAACCATTTCAAAACACCCTCTTCTGCTCTCTCAACCACGCTCTTTTTATTTCCACACATCTCTCTTACCCTTACGTTACTTACTCGATCAAACCACCTCACACCACACATTGTCCTCAAACATCTCATTTCCAGCACATCCATCCTCCTGCGCACAACTCTATCCATAGCCCACACCTCGCAACCATACAACATTGTTGGAACCACTATTCCTTCAAACATACCCATTTTTGCTTTCCGAGATAATGTTCTCGACTTCCACACATTTTTCAAGGCTCCCAAAATTTTCGCCCCCTCCCCCACCCTATGATCCACTTCCGCTTCCATGGTTCCATCCGCTGACAGATCCACTCCCAGATATCTAAAACACTTCACTTCCTCCAGTTTTTCTCCATTCAAACTCACCTCCCAATTGACTTGACCCTCAACCCTACTGTACCTAATAACCTTGCTCTTATTCACATTTACTCTTAACTTTCTTCTTCCACACACTTTACCAAACTCAGTCACCAGCTTCTGCAGTTTCTCACATGAATCAGCCACCAGCGCTGTATCATCAGCGAACAACAACTGACTCACTTCCCAAGCTCTCTCATCCCCAACAGACTTCATACTTGCCCCTCTTTCCAGGACTCTTGCATTTACCTCCCTAACAACCCCATCCATAAACAAATTAAACAACCATGGAGACATCACACACCCCTGCCGCAAACCTACATTCACTGAGAACCAATCACTTTCCTCTCTTCCTACACGTACACATGCCTTACATCCTCGATAAAAACTTTTCACTGCTTCTAACAACTTGCCTCCCACACCATATATTCTTAATACCTTCCACAGAGCATCTCTATCAACTCTATCATATGCCTTCTCCAGATCCATAAATGCTACATACAAATCCATTTGCTTTTCTAAGTATTTCTCACATACATTCTTCAAAGCAAACACCTGATCCACACATCCTCTACCACTTCTGAAACCGCACTGCTCTTCCCCAATCTGATGCTCTGTACATGCCTTCACCCTCTCAATCAATACCCTCCCATATAATTTACCAGGAATACTCAACAAACTTATACCTCTGTAATTTGAGCACTCACTCTTATCCCCTTTGCCTTTGTACAATGGCACTATGCACGCATTCCGCCAATCCTCAGGCACCTCACCATGAGTCATACATACATTAAATAACCTTACCAACCAGTCAACAATACAGTCACCCCCTTTTTTAATAAATTCCACTGCAATACCATCCAAACCTGCTGCCTTGCCGGCTTTCATCTTCCGCAAAGCTTTTACTACCTCTTCTCTGTTTACCAAATCATTTTCCCTAACCCTCTCACTTTGCACACCACCTCGACCAAAACACCCTATATCTGCCACTCTGTCATCAGACACATTCAACAACCTTCAAAATACTCATTCCATCTCCTTCTCACATCACCACTACTTGTTATCACCTCCCCATTTACGCCCTTCACTGAAGTTCCCATTTGCTCCCTTGTCTTACGCACCCTATTTACCTCCTTCCAGAACATCTTTTTATTCTCCCTAAAATTTACTGATAGTCTCTCACCCCAACTCTCATTTGCCCTTTTTTTCACCTCTTGCACCTTTCTCTTGACCTCCTGTCTCTTTCTTTTATACTTCTCCCACTCAATTGCATTTTTTCCCTGCAAAAATCGTCCAAATGCCTCTCTCTTCTCTTTCACTAATACTCTTACTTCTTCAACCCACCACTCACTACCCTTTCTAAACAGCCCACCTCCCACTCTTCTCATATATATATATATATATATATATATATATATATATATATATATATATCCAGTCCTCGCCTCACCCGGCTAACCACTGCGACTGCAGGAACCTGCATATATATATATATATATATATATATATATATATATATATATATATATATATATACATATATATATATATATATATATATATATATATGGACCGCCGTGGTGTAGCAGTTATCGTTCCTGAGCGTGATACATTCATGGTCTGCCCAGGGTCGAGTACATAGGTTCGAATCCTGGTTGCAGCGGTCGGTCAACAGTCAACCCAGCTGTTCATCCACCTCTAGGGTTTGGTCAGTAAAATGAGTACCTGAATGTTATATTTCTTGTATCTCCCATGATGTGATCATCACATGAAAGTGCACTTGGATATATATATATATATATATATATATATATATATATATATATATATATATATATATATATATATATATATATCCAAAAATGGGTATGTTTGAAGGAATAGTGGTTCCAACAATGTTGTATGGTTGCGAGGCGTGGGCTATGGATAGAGTTGTGCGCAGGAGGGTGGATGTGCTGGAAATGAGATGTTTGAGGACAATGTGTGGTGTGAGGTGGTTTGATCGAGTAAGTAATGTAAGGGTAAGAGAGATGTGTGGAAATAAAAAGAGCGTGGTTGAGAGAGCAGAAGAGGGTGTTTTGAAATGGTTTGGGCACATGGAGAGAATGAGTGAGGAAAGATTGACCAAGAGGATATATGTGTCGGAGGTGGAGGGAACGAGGAGAAGTGGGAGACCAAATTGGAGGTGGAAAGATGGAGTGAAAAAGATTTTGTGTGATCGGGGCCTGAACATGCAGGAGGGTGAAAGGAGGGCAAGGAATAGAGTGAATTGGATCGATGTGGTATACCGGGGTTGACGTGCTGTCAGTGGATTGAATCAAGGCATGTGAAGCGTCTGGGGTAAACCATGGAAAGTTGTGTGGGGCCTGGATGTGGAAAGGGAGCTGTGGTTTCGGGCATTATTGCGTGGCAGCTAGAGACTGAGTGTGAACGAATGGGGCCTTTGTTGTCTTTTCCTAGTGCTACCTCGCACACATGAGGGGGGAGGGGGATGGTATTCCATGTGTGGCGAGGTGGCGTTGGGAGTGAATGGGGGCAGACAGTGTGAATTGTGTGCATGGGTATATATGTATGTGTCTGTGTATGTATATATATGTGTACATTGAGATGTATAGGTATGTATATTTGCGGGTGTGGACGTGTGTGTGTGTATACATTATGTATGGGGGTGGGTTGGGCCATTTCTTTCGTCTGTTACCTTGCGCTACCTCGCAAACGCGGGAGACAGCGACAAAGCAAAATAAATAAATAAAAAAAAGAAAAAAAAAAAAAAAAAAAATATATATATATATATATATATATATATATATATATATATATATATATATAAAACTTTAATGAGATGATCCAAATTAGGGCCTCACTTGCCGTGCTGTCTTCAGCTAACATGGAAAATATATATATACACTAACACAGAAGCACCCTAACACAAGCAACTTTCTTTTCCATTCGTTTCCCCAGAGTGTACGGGAGCCACAAGAGTGCGTCAGGAGTGTTCACTGGGACAAACAAACCCACAACGGAAACTTTCCTCTCTGGCCCCGTTGTCTGTGCTGACCCTGGGAGCTTGTGTGGTCGAAGTTCCGGCGGTGCTTGGGAGGTCGGAAGGACTAGCTCTTCCCACCCCATCCTGCGTGTAATTAAAGTTTGTTTTAGGGTAACAAATGCTAGCCTAAACCGGCCACAGTGGCCGCCGGCCCAACACTAATTATCTGGCTCACTAACGCGTGAAACTGAATCCACCATATTCTACGTTTTCCATCCTTTCCCACCAAACTAATGTGGGTATGTGTGAATATGAACTGACAGCTGTGTTTATTGTTTTACTGGGGTTATATATATATATATATATATATATATATATATATATATATATATATATATATATATATATATATATATATATATATATTTCTCATACTATCCGCCATTTCCCGCGTCAGCGAGATAGCGTTAAGAACATAGGACTGAGCCTTTGAGGGAATATCCTCACTTGGCCCCCTTCCCTGTTCCTCCTTTTGGAAAATTAAAAAACGAGAGGGAGGATTTCCAGCCCCCCCCCCCCCCCCCTTCTCCCTCACTCCCTCCCTCCCTTTTTAGTCGTCTTCTACGACACGCAGGGAATACGTGGGAAGTATTCTTTCTCCACTATCCCCAGGGAGAATACACACACACACACACACACACACATTTGCCCCTCTGAAGGACTGTCCTCTTAAGCTCTTCCTTGCTACATACCAAGCTGTGCCGTCTCAATTGACATGAAAAAGAGAGGGCGTGGTAGCCAAGGTGGGAAGGGGTGATGGTGAGGTATAATATATATATATATATATATATATATATGAAGAACTGCTTGTCTCTCACTTACGACACTGAATAATGATTTCATTATTTCTAATTTGCCCTGAGATCCCTTTCTTGGCAGGGTCTTGTATTACAACAGTAATACTTTTCCAGGAGTTCCTAAAACTGTAGAGCTTTCTACTCATACACAATTTGTAGCTTCTCTGTCTAATTGCCACCAGCACTGTGTCAACTCATCTACCCCTAGAGTACTGTAGACCCATCCCTTTGTAAAACCCTTCCATTTACCTCCCTCACTATCCTATCCATAAATAGATTAAACGGACTTAGTGACAGTGTACATCCTTGATGCAGACCAACCATCAGTCGGAACTATTCTCCGTTCTTCCTTGCTAATCACATGTACACCATACTCTCAAAATTAAAACGCCTCTGCATCTTGAAGCTTTCCTGCCTCACCATATTCTCATAGCACCTTCCATAGGGCCCATCCATCAACCTTTTCATAAATTTTCTTCAGGCCCATAAATGCTACATTCAGATCTGTGTTTCTCCAATTCAGGCCCATAAATGCTACATTCAGATCTGTCTTTCTCCAAGTATTTTTAATACAACTGTTTCAAAGTCAACACTGGGTCCACAATTCTCTCCATTTTTTAAGCTACATTGCTTCTCTGTTGCCCTGTGTGCATACTATCACTCTCTCAGTCACCATTCTCTTATACTAATTACCATGTATGCTTAACAGACTTATACCTCTGTAATTCAAGAATTCACTTTTATTCCCTTTACCCTAATGTGATAGCACAATACAAGTATTATGCCGGTCTGTATGCACTTCACCTTGGGACATACACACTGAAAATTTTGACTAACTAATAAACAAACTGCTGCCCCATTTTTTGAGAAATTCAACTGCAATCTCATTCACTCCTGTAGCTTTGCCATACCTCATTGTTTGCAAAGCTTTCACTTCCCCTTCTCTTTTCACCACTACATTTGCCTTGACTCTCATTCATCATACCTCCTCCTCCCAGACACCCAACATCTGCCACCCTATCCTCTTACACATTCAACAATCCTTTATCTATCTCTTCTTTGTCTCTTACCTCTTTCCACCATCTCCCCTCATTGATACTCCCATTTGTTCTCATTACACTATTTACCTCCCTCAAAAACATTTTCTTATTCTCCCTGAGGTTTGCGGGTACTCTCACATCACCTCTCATTAACCATCTTTTTTAATCCCTTGAACTTTCCTTTCACTTCTTGCTTACTGTCCTAGTTTCATTTATGCACACCATATGCCACTCTTTACTTGATTTTCCATGTTAACTTGGTACACAAGCTTCTTTTTCAAGTTTATCAACTCTCTACATTCTTTGAAGTTTCACAGTCACCTTCACCAAGAAATAATCAGACCTCACATTAACTGCCCTTTTTAGCACATGCATATCCATGAGTTTTTCATGTAAAAATTTGTAAATCAGTACCACCCAGTCATTCTTGTATGTATGTACCCTTTTAAAACCAGATATTCCCAGTCATAAATCCTTTTTCCAACTCACAGCTTGACAAATTGTTGACCATTGTCATCTGTGCTGGATACCCCATGCCCCGCAGTTATTCTCTCAACTTCCACATCATCTACTCTTGTATCCAAATCTTCCATCACTAAGACTCAATCCCTTTCATCAAGGTTGCTAAAGAACTCATTCATTTGCTTCCAAAAGACTCGCTTTTTTTTCACTCCACATGCTTCCACATGAATAAGCACTCTATCACCAACATCTTTAAAACTCTTGAACATTCCCACATCTACACCAAAAGTGTCACTGTTACTATTTTCCATTTACAGTGGTTACAACACATATGAAAAGTCATCTTTGGTAAGGTTATATCATTGTCAGTGGATGGATAGGAGCACAGTTTTGTAAAAGACCCCTCTCTGTGGAGTCCATCATTTCCCCAATCCTGCTTAAAGTGCACCTTTATGATGCAGGAATGCAATAAATGGAATGATGCAGGAACGCCATAAATGGAGTCGTAGAATTTTATAGTATTAAATTAAATTTCCTCGCGTGTCGTAGAAAGCGACTAGAGGGGACGGGAGCGGGGGGCCGGAAATCCTCCCCTCCTTGTATTAACTTTCTAAAATGGGAAACAGAAGAAGGAGTCACGCGGGGAGTGCTCATCCTCCTCGAAGGCTCAGAGTGGGGTGCCTAAATGTGTGTGGATGTAACCAAGATGTGAAAAAAGGAGAGATAGGTAGTATGTTTGAGGAAAGGAACCTGGATGTTTTGGCTCTGAGTGAAACGAAGCTCAAGGGTAAAGGGGAAGAGTGGTTTGGAAATGTCTGGGGAGTGAAGTCAGGGGTTAGTGAGAGGACAAGAGCAAGGGAAGGAGTAGCAATACTCCTGAAACAGGAGTTGTGGGAGTATGTGATAGAATGTAAGAAAGTAAATTCTCGATTAATATGGGTAAAATTGAAAGTTGATGGAGAGAGGTGGGTGATTATTGGTGCATATGCACCTGGGCATGAGAAGAAAGATCATGAGAGGCAAGTGTTTTGGGAGCAGCTAAATGAGTGTGTTAGCGGTTTTGATGCACGAGACCGGGTTATAGTGATGGGTGATTTGAATGCAAAGGTGAGTAATGTGGCAGTTGAGGGAATAATTGGTATGCATGGGGTGTTCAGTGTTGTAAATGGAAATGGTGAAGAGCTTGTAGATTTATGTGCTGAAAAAGGACTGATGATTGGGAATACCTGGTTTAAAAAGCGAGATATACATAAGTATACTTATGTAAGTAGGAGAGATGGCCAGAGAGCGTTATTGGATTACGTGTTAATTGACAGGCGTGCGAAAGAGAGACTTTTGGATGTCAATGTGCTGAGAGGTGCAACTGGAGGGATGTCTGATCATTATCTTGTGGAGGCTAAGGTGAAGATTAGTATGGGTTTTCAGAAAAGAAGAGTGAATGTTGGGGTGAAGAAGGTGGTGAGAGTAAGTGAGCTTGGGAAGGAGACCTGTGTGGAGAAGTACCAGGAGAGACTGTGTACAGAATGGAAAAAGGTGAGAACAATGGAAGTAAGGGGAGTGGGGGAGGAATGGGATGTATTTAGGGAATCAGTGATGGATTGCGCAAAAGATGCTTGTGGCATGAGAAGAGTGGGAGGTGGGCTGTTTAGAAAGGGTAGTGAGTGGTGGGATGAAGAAGTAAGAGTATTAGTGAAAGAGAAGAGAGAGGCATTTGGACGATTTTTGCAGGGAAAAAATGCAATTGAGTGGGAGAAGTATAAAAGAAAGAGACAGGAGGTCAAGAGAAAGGTGCAAGAGGTGAAAAAAAGGGCAAATGAGAGTTGGGGTGAGAGACTATCAGTAAATTTTAGGGAGAATAAAAAGATGTTCTGGAAGGAGGTAAATAGGGTGCGTAAGACAAGGGAGCAAATGGGAACTTCAGTGAAGGGCGTAAATGGGGAGGTGATAACAAGTAGTGGTGATGTGAGAAGGAGATGGAATGAGTATTTTGAAGGTTTGTTGAATGTGTCTGATGACAGAGTGGCAGATATAGGGTGTTTGGGTCGAGGTGGTGTGCAAAGTGAGAGGGTTAGGGAAAATGATTTGGTAAACAGAGAAGAGGTAGTAAAAGCTTTGCGGAAGATGAAAGCCGGCAAGGCAGCAGGTTTGGATGGTATTGCAGTGGAATTTATTAAAAAAGGGGGTGACTGTATTGTTGACTGGTTGGTAAGGTTATTTAATGTATGTATGACTCATGGTGAGGTGCCTGAGGATTGGCGGAATGCGTGCATAGTGCCATTGTACAAAGGCAAAGGGGATAAGAGTGAGTGCTCAAATTACAGAGGTATAAGTTTGTTGAGTATTCCTGGTAAATTATATGGGAGGGTATTGATTGAGAGGGTGAAGGCATGTACAGAGCATCAGATTGGGGAAGAGCAGTGTGGTTTCAGAAGTGGTAGAGGATGTGTGGATCAGGTGTTTGCTTTGAAGAATGTATGTGAGAAATACTTAGAAAAGCAAATGGATTTGTATGTAGCATTTATGGATCTGGAGAAGGCATATGATAGAGTTGATAGAGATGCTCTGTGGAAGGTATTAAGAATATATGGTGTGGGAGGCAAGTTGTTAGAAGCAGTGAAAAGTTTTTATCGAGGATGTAAGGCATGTGTACGTGTAGGAAGAGAGGAAAGTGATTGGTTCTCAGTGAATGTAGGTTTGCGGCAGGGGTGTGTGATGTCTCCATGGTTGTTTAATTTGTTTATGGATGGGGTTGTTAGGGAGGTAAATGCAAGAGTCTTGGAAAGAGGGGCAAGTATGAAGTCTGTTGGGGATGAGAGAGCTTGGGAAGTGAGTCAGTTGTTGTTCGCTGATGATACAGCGCTGGTGGCGGATTCATGTGAGAAACTGCAGAAGCTGGTGACGGAGTTTGGTAAAGTGTGTGGAAGAAGAAAGTTAAGAGTAAATGTGAATAAGAGCAAGGTTATTAGGTACAGTAGGGTTGAGGGTCAAGTCAATTGGGAGGTGAGTTTGAATGGTGAAAAACTGGAGGAAGTGAAGTGTTTTAGATATCTGGGAGTGGATCTGTCAGCGGATGGAACCATGGAAGCGGAAGTGGATCATAGGGTGGGGGAGGGGGCGAAAATTTTGGGAGCCTTGAAAAATGTGTGGAAGTCGAGAACATTATCCCGGAAAGCAAAAATGGGTATGTTTGAAGGAATAGTGGTTCCAACAATGTTGTATGGTTGCGAGGCGTGGGCTATGGATAGAGTTGTGCGCAGGAGGATGGATGTGCTGGAAATGAGATGTTTGAGGACAATGTGTGGTGTGAGGTGGTTTGATCGAGTAAGTAACGTAAGGGTAAGAGAGATGTGTGGAAATAAAAAGAGCGTGGTTGAGAGAGCAGAAGAGGGTGTTTTGAAATGGTTTGGGCACATGGAGAGAATGAGTGAGGAAAGATTGACCAAGAGGATATATGTGTCGGAGGTGGAGGGAACGAGGAGAAGAGGGAGACCAAATTGGAGGTGGAAAGATGGAGTGAAAAGGATTTTGTGTGATCGGGGCCTGAACATGCAGGAGGGTGAAAGGAGGGCAAGGAATAGAGTGAATTGGAGCGATGTGGTATACAGGGGTTGACGTGCTGTCAGTGGATTGAATCAAGGCATGTGAAGCGTCCGGGGTAAACCATGGAAAGCTGTGTAGGTATGTATATTTGCGTGTGTGGACGTGTGTATGTACATGTGTATGGGGGGGGGGTTGGGCCATTTCTTTCGTCTGTTTCCTTGCGCTACCTCGCAAACGCGGGAGACAGCGACAAAGTATAAAAAAAAAAAAAAAAAAAAAAAATATATATATATATATATATATATATATATATATATATATATATATATATATATGTATATGTGTGTGTATATATATATATATATATATATATATATATATATATATATATATATATATATATATATATATATGTGTATATATGTATATATATATATATATATATGTATATGTATGTGTATATATATGTATATATATGTGTATGTGTGTGTATATATATATATATATATATATATTATCCCTGGGGATAGGGGAGAAAGAATACTTCCCACGTATTCCCTGCGTGTCACAGAAGGCGACTAAAAGGGAAGGGAGCGGGGGGCTGGAAATCTTCCCCTCTCATTTTTTTTTTTTTTAATTTTCCAAAGGAAGGAAGAGAGAAGGGGGCCAGGTGAGGATGTTTCCTCAGAGGCCCAGTCCTCTGTTCTTAACGCTACCTCGCTGAGGCGGGAAATGGCGAATAGTATGAAAGAAAAGAAAAAGAAAGAATATATATATATATATATATATATATATATATATATATATATATATATATATATATATATATATATATATATATATATATATATATATATATATATTAACCCCCGTTTACGATGAGAGATTGGTAGCGTTTTATTACCAAATTTTCGTATAACCAGATGCGATCAAACACGGATTTAGCACATGGGAGGGAAGACTGTACGTATACAATAACCCACAGAGGGACGATAATAACAGTCCAATAATGATATTCCGAAATTACTTCTCTTCGAAGAAGAGTTTAATATAGTTCCTATCTGACGCCTTGCTGCACAATAAGCCGATCTTAGTGCTCATGATATGAGCCGTAAAGAGATAGTCTTTTTCATTTCTCGGAAGCAATAAAAGTTCGAGCACTTTTATGATATGCAGTAGTGGAGGTGAGGAGTGAGAGGGATGGTCCTTTTTTTTCCTCAAGGTAATGGCGTAGTGGGACTGCTCTGGTGCTGAGGGGGCGTCACACGGCTGTGCATTGTGACATGGGATGTGCTGCTGCTGCTGCTGCTGCTGTTCCTGGCTTGTTCTTGGGCTGTGGGCAGCACACGGTTACTGTCCATCTGCTTACTCTTTCTTATATAGGTACCTACTTCGGTCGTTGCCATCAAAGGGACTAAGTGTGAGGCAGAAATCAATGGACTGATTTGAGCTCCTCGGGTGTTTTTAGACCTAACTCTTAGAGGCATAAAGGTTAAACAAAGAAGGAAAGAAGGAGGTATCATAACGGTATATCTTCGTGGAGTGGAGTTGGCCTCCAAACAGAAACTGTGGGATGCAACAGCCAGACGTGTACTAAGGATCCAGGATCTTAAGAATTGGGACACGCAGACAACTTACTAGATCAGTGGCCAAAATAATACTTGTGGAACTGAAGAAATGAAGTGCCATCACGATAGACAGAGAGGGATGGTTGAAGAGAGATGAAAACATGAGAGGTAGTGGCGAAATGCATTTGATTTCCCTCTGACTGAGAGAGAAGAGGAGACCCTTCTGAATATGTGATAATTTCTCTGTAGTAAAACCAATGCGGCAACTATACAACACCCTAGCCTTCGAGATGAGGATATTGTGACGTCCATTATGTGATGTTTCCAGGTAGCAGAGAGGTTGTAGTTATGCTCAACATGTTTCTGTAGTTTCGGGGTTGATTTGCAGTGTTCTGAAATCTGAAGATAAGAAACAGTGGCAAGGTGGTGATTATACCTTGAAAACCCTCGACGCAGACGTCAGTTACAACGTACACAACACAACCTGCACACTGGTGCAGATGAAGGCTTGAGAGTGGGTCTGTGTGTCACCAGGCACCGCACAGACGTGGCTTAATTATGGGGAAAGAGTGAGGAGAATTAAGCCAACACGAAGGGCAATAATCCTCTTAGTGTGTGGGGAATGAGGAACCCGTCTATCTGGAGATGTACAGAAACCCATATATTTTCTCTGGTGGGAAGGAGGGCGGGGAGATTCGTCAGATAACTCCCAGGCCCAACTACCCTTCCTCCTTCCCTCCCTCCACTTCCCTTTAACCCTCGCCTCCTGACAGGCTAATCCTACAGATCATCACCTTCGTCTCTAATCTTCTTCTACTTGTATCCTAGCTCATGTGTGTCTCCTCATTCCATGCTGTGCGTTGCTCGCTAGTGTTCAGTAATACTTGTATGCAAGAAATATTTTCTCTCAACAGTGATTTCATTAGTCGCCTTCATATATTTGTGTGTGTGTGTGTGTGTGTGTGTGTGTGTGTGTGTGTGTGTGTGTGTCATGGCACTAAGGTCGTTCAGCTATGATCAATGACTAAAAGACGTGATCACGCTCACTCTCACTCTGATCTCACCTGAAACAGGAAAATGATTTCCTCTCTACTCTGTATCTACTGCGATTTAGTTTGAAATATTCTGAAGTTCCTGTGGACTGAGCACGTTCAGATTTCATCAAATGATAGTCAGGTATTGTAAAGGAATTGGATTAGCCACGCAGCACAGCCTGTGAAAGCCAATAATTGATCATTCTTTCATTTATTACATTACAAATGTTAGTATAGGCTGTGATCAGTTTATCAAATTGGGTTAGATGATGAGTTATGGATGATCATTCTGGTAACCAGTGAATATTTACGAAGGGATTTTTGTTTCAGCCTCACAACTATAGTTCTTGTTGATCTGAGAGGAGAGGAGAGGAGAGGTTGGTAGTCCCTCGGAAGCAGATAGCGTGGGGAGGTGGTGCCCTCCAGTCGACGTCGACGGAGGTCTGGAGTGACCTAGATGTTGGCCCCAGGACGTGGGCTGAGGTGGAAGGAGAGTGAATGTCTCGCGTACGACCCCAGGATCTTAAGAAGACAGACGGTTTAAAGTCTCCAGGGATAGGCTCTGAGCCTCGTATGGCACCCAGAACCGTCTGTATTGTGTTGGAAGTCCGTATGGGGCTAGTCACTCGAATCATACGAGGTTGTATCATCCCATGTTAGCAGAGGGGCGTGAAGTGATTCGCTGTAGACTTAAGTTGGGCTGAAGTACCGATAAGCGCAAGAGGTTTCCAACCTGTGTAATTGTGAACTGTACAGGGCGGACAAGTTAAGGATCCATATGAGACGATATTCAATTTGTGTGTTTTAATATTTATTCGTGACTTCCTCTGGTATGATGAGTAACATTGGTTTCGTGTCGTCACGATCAGCGTTACTGACCGTGACGCATCTCCGGGGTCGAGTCGTGGTTGAATCGTGGTTGCGACAGTCGATCCACAGTAACTCAACTGGTCATCCTCCCCATAGGAGCTGGTCGATAGATTGGGTACCTGGCTTAGGCTAAGGTATATGTATATATATATAGCGTTAATGAGGTGGCCATGAGGAGAGCGTTCAGTTGCCCGTGCCGTCACAGCTAATACTAAAAGATTGATCAAATTTGCTAAGTGTCGCGTGAGGTTTGCACCTCCCCTTCACATGGAGCAACGCAGAGGATTGGATGATACCCTGAGAACCTCACTCCTGAGTGTGACATTAACCTTTAAGAGTCCGGTCAACCACCAGGCCATCATACCCGAGGTTCGAACCCTCTGGTGCTCGAGGATCTGAGGATCGTACCATCGTGCTTAGCGTCCAACAGCTTAGACAGTAAGCTGCTCTATGCTACAGTTTCGCCAATCACAGTCGTGCCCTGGCAGCATAATCTAGTTTAGTGGTTAAGCTGCTAAGTTTGCCGTCGTAGTCATTAAGTTGTTTTAAGCTGCAGTTTCGCCACTTGAGTTTTCTCTTCAGGCAACATTGCCACCAACTCGTCGTACCTGACATGTTAATTATTGTGTCTGGAAAGCTAATTATTCATTCATTTTGTTCGGCAATCATAAAGTTGAGTCCATCGTCTGAATCACTACCTCCTTCAGTCCAGCAGCTTCAGTTGCTGATTCTGGGAGCTTAACCATCAAGTTGTGGCCATCTAGTTGATCGCTCAGTTTTTTTTTCTCTCTTTTCACCGACATAGAAGCCAAGTTGTTGAGCCCAACACTTTAGTGATTAAGTTGTGTCCATCCTCTTGATTACAAAGTTTTTTTCTGTCCAGCAACCTAGAGATCGAGCTGTTGAGTCCAGAAACTTAGTCATTAAGTCATTGTAGGCAATATCTTTAGTTTGAAATTTTTCTGCTTGAGAAATTTGGGGAAAAAATCAATTTATCAATCTTAGAAAATTAGTTGCCAAACGGTTTTGTTCATCGTCCTAATAATCTCTTTAAGTCTTTCTTTTTTCCCGGCAGCTAAGAAATCAAGCACGTAAGTCATTACGGTGTGTTCATTGCTTTAATCATTAAGACTTTCTGCCCAGATCCTCAGATATCAATGAGTCGGTTAACATCCTAATTAAGATGTTGCGTGGAGCAGCTTATTTCATTATATTTTTTTTTTTGTCCCTGGTAAGTACGTTCAGTTCTTAAGACTGCATCGCTGTTTAGAGCTTTCGTTCTCCCAGAACTTCATTCTGAACCTTAGTCTTTCTCCTCGTCTACTTACTTACGGCTACTGTGTCGTTCAGTTTGACAGACCATATAAGTTACTTGGAGCAAAGCTGTCACCTGTCCTTGATAACTCGGGTGTAATTCATCAGATCAAGTAGGGTCAGGATTTTTGTCCACAGTGTGGCAAAGTTTCGCGGCGATTCTTCAGCCGTATTGTCAAGTTGTTCAGTTTGTTAGTTTACTTTACGTTGCGTGATATCGTTCCCGCTCTCGCTCTCAGGTCCTTCGGTTGTTTTGAGCGACGGGGGGGTTTTCCTGGCGGTAACCTCAAATTTGGTACTCGCCTCGACACACACACACACACACACACACACACACACACAGAGCGTGAGGTGGTCATGCCTTGCGGTATATATCCTTAAGTTGCTTTTGTACCTCAACCCTCCTCCTCCTCCTCTTCCTCTTCCTTCTCTTCTTCCTCCTCCTCCTCCTCCTCTTCCTCTTCCTTCTCTTCCTCCTCCTCCTCCTCTTCCTCTTCCTTCTCTTCCTCCTCCTCCTCCTCCGCAAGCATACTTGAAGCAAGACAGCACGATCTTATGATCCTTAAGCACGACGGTACGACCCTTAAGTACAGTGGTATGATCCTTAACCACGACCTAACCCTTAAGAGTCTGTGAGGCCTTCAACCGTACACACTGCCCCTACGATGCATCTTCGAAATGTTTGAAAAAGAAATCGTATCTCGTCTAGAATTGAGACGAAACAGTTGAGAGGCTTCAGAGGCAAGTTGAAGCAGTGGACCACTGTGCCTAGCAATCAAGTGGTGAGAGCGATAGAAGGACCCGTCGTTAGACCCACGAAGAAAGATGAACCGATTGGATACCTGACATGACGGCTAACAGCTACCATCCACAAGTTGAGGCACGGCAAGGGAACTGTTGATGACAGGTTGTGGAGGAAGGAGGTGACTGCAAGACTCGCTCTTCGCCCCCCCCCCCCCCCCCCCCCCTCCATCCTAGTCAACACCTGAAGTTCGTAAGTTTGAGGAAGCTGGAGGAAAAATATGAGTAAAACTTTTTCTTTTGAGAGAGAGAGAGAGAAGGGAGTAATCTGTTGATCGTTCATTAACTTTATGAGGAACACTTGTGGTGTTGTGAGCGTTATGCATGACCCACAGAGAGAGAGAGAGAGAGAGAGAGAGAGAGAGAGAGAGATTATTACAGTCATATCTGGAAAGGATCTTTCAAGCGTAAAGCTTTTACAGGGAAGATGTGTGGCCATCTCCCTACACCCATACTCCCATATGAGTCTCTTCCATGTGCTTCTCCACTCCTTCACCCACACCATCCATCCTCCCTCCCTCCCAGTCCCACTCGCATTCTTCTCTCCCCACATGAATCACTGGCCATCCACCCTCCCTGGTGTGTCACTCCCTCATATTTCCCTCTCCCTGTCCGTGATTCACCATCCATCCTTCCCCATGTGCCCCTCCCTCATGCTTCCCTCACTTGTGGATCCCTCAGCGTCCATCCTTCCATCACCCCGCGCGTCACTCCGTCCTGCTTCCCTTTTTCAGTTAACAGTTTTAATAGCCACACACGTGACACCGTCTGCTGTTAATTACAGTTCCAGCAGAGGCTGTGGCCAGAGAGAGATTCTATGTTTTATCCCTACGTATATCCCAAGTTATATCCCCAGTTATATCCACAGTTATATCAGTTATACTCTTAGTTCTATCCTCAGTTATATTCTCAGTCACGTTCCAAGTTATATCCCGTTATATCAATTATATCCCGTTATATCCTCAATCATATTCCTTGTTATATCCCTGAATATGTTTCCAGATATATCCGTAACTTATGTCCTCAGTTATTCCCCACGTATATCCTTAATCATATATTAACTCTTGTGTTTTTCTCGTATCCACACCAAAGACTACAATGTTGGGTTGGATTCGCAGAGTCATCGTTTCTGTGTTGTAGTATCGTATACTCCATGTTAGCCCGAAGTTATAATGCGTTTGTAATGGCAGTTGTGAAGGTGGATGCAGTGTTGTATGTAATCTATTGTGTTCACGACTTCAGGGGTTGATCTAACACCACGTCATTTTGTAGTATCAGATACTGTGATCTCAGATGGCCAGAGGAAGCTCCAATTCCAACTAGTAATTGCCGACAGCACACCACAGAGATCGGGTATGTGGTGCGATGCTGAAGGCAGTGTCAGCTGCCAGTATGTTTTCTGTTGTCGTCAACGCTTTCCTAGAATGCGAAGGTCAAGTCATGAGCGAGACCCTTGCTAGCGAAGCGAGTCTCTGTACCCTGGTAGGTGCGCAGTGGGACGGTACATTCAGGGCTCCCTCCTACCTGGACCCTGGCAGGTGGGCAGTGGAACGGTACAGTCAGGATTCCCTCCTCCCTGTACCCTGGGATAATCTTGGGCTGCCGAGGTGTGTGTATATACATTGCCAGAACACACCTGTTGAGGACGTCTTGTGGCAGTTGGGTTGTGCTATGAGACTGTTCCTCCCTCGGTGTATTGAGGACGATCGAGGTAGATCTGCATAGGATAATAACATCACAGGGCCTGGGGATGGCCTGGCAATTGTTGCTAGTATTGTAAGTAATCTTAACTTTAAGAGTGACTCATGACGTGGACGGTTCTGTAAGCTGTGAGCGAACCATGAAAAAATGAAACATCATTCTTCCATGTTATTCGAGTAACAGCGACTTCTAAGGCGTTTAAAACGGTCATGTAAAAGTTTCTGTCATTATCTTAACTAAGATCGTACAGTGATAAACTCGGGTCACTTAAAAAAAGCTTTTAAACGATACTTTCCTTAATACTTGTCATGACTTCCTCCGTTCCACAATACTTGTCATGACTTCCTCCGTTCCACAATACTTGTCATGACTTCCTCCGTCCCACAATACTCATCATGACTTCCTCCGTCCGACAATACTCATCATGACTTCCTCCGACCCACAATACTCATCATGACTTCCTCCGTCCCACAATACTCATCATGACTTCCTCCGTCCCACAATACTCATCATGACTTCCTCCGTCCCACAATACTCATCATGACTTCCTCCGTCCCACAATACTCATCATGACTTCCTCCATCCCACAATACTCATCATGACTTCCTCCGTCCCACAATACTCATCATGACTTCCTCCGTCCCACAATACTCATCATGACTTCCTCCGACCCACAATACTCATCATGACTTCCTCCGACCCACAATACTCATCATGACTTCCTCCGTCCCACAATACTCATCATGACTTCCTCCGATCCCACAATACTCATCATGACTTCCTCCGTCCCACAATACTCATCATGACTTCCTCCGTCCCACAATACTCATCATGACTTCCTCCGTCCCACAATACTCATCATGACTTCCTCCGTCCCACAATACTCATCATGACTTCCTCCGTCCCACAATACTCATCATGACTTCCTCCGACCCACAATACTCATCATGACTTCCTCCGTCCACAATACTCATCATGACTTCCTCCGTCCCACAATACTCATCATGACTTCCTCCGCCCACAATACTCATCATGACTTCCTCCGTCCCACAATACTCATCATGACTTCCTCCGTCCCACAATACTCATCATGACTTCCTCCGTCCCACAATACTCATCATGACTTCCTCCGTCCCACAATACTCATCATGACTTCCTCCGACCCACAATACTCATCATGACTTCCTCCGTCCCACAATACTCATCATGACTTCCTCCGACCCACAATACTCATCATGACTTCCTCCGACCCACAATACTCATCATGACTTCCTCCGTCCCACAATACTCATCATGACTTCCTCCGACCCACAATACTCATCATGACTTCCTCCGTCCCACAATACTCATCATGACTTCCTCCGTCCCACAATACTCATCATGACTTCCTCCGACCCACAATACTCATCATGACTTCCTCCGACCCACAATACTCATCATGACTTCTCCGACCCACAATACTCATCATGACTTCCTCCGACCCACAATACTCATCATGACTTCCTCCGTCCCACAACTACTCCACATGACTTCCTCCGACCCACAATACTCATCATGCGTCCCACAATACTCATCATGACTTCCTCCGTCCCACAATACTCAATCATGACTTCCTCCGACCCACAATACTGATCATGACTTCCTCTCCGTCCCACAATACTCATCATGACTTCCTCCGACCCACAATACTCATCATGACTTCCTCCGTCCCACAATACTCCATCATGACTTCCTCCGTTCCCACTATACTCATCATGACTTCCTCCGACCCACAATACTCATCATGACTTCCTCCGACCCACAATACTCATCATGACTTCCTTCCGACCCACAATACTCATCATGACTTCCTCCGACCCACAATACTCATCATGACTTCCTCCGACCCACAATACTCATCATGACTTCCTCCGACCCACAATACTCATCATGACTTCCTCCGTCCCACAATACTCATCATGACTTCCTCCGTCCCACAATACTCATCATGACTTCCTCCGACCCACAATACTCATCATGACTTCCTCCGTCCCACAATACTCATCATGACTTCCTCCGACCCACAATACTCATCATGACTTCCTCCGACCCACAATACTCATCATGACTTCCTCCGTCCCACAATACTCATCATGACTTCCTCCGACCCACAATACTCATCATGACTTCCTCCGTCCCACAATACTCATCATGACTTCCTCCGACCCACAATACTCATCATGACTTCCTCCGACCCACAATACTCATCATGACTTCCTCCGACCCACAATACTCATCATGACTTCCTCCGACCCACAATACTCATCATGACTTCCTCCGACCCACAATACTCATCATGACTTCCTCCGACCCACAATACTCATCATGACTTCCTCCGTCCCACAATACTCATCATGACTTCCTCCGTCCCACAATACTCATCATGACTTCCTCCGACCCACAATACTCATCATGACTTCCTCCGTCCCACAATACTCATCATGACTTCCTCCGACCCACAATACTCATCATGACTTCCTCCGTCCCACAATACTCATCATGACTTCCTCCGTCCCACAATACTCATCATGACTTCCTCCGACCCACAATACTCATCATGACTTCCTCCGACCCACAATACTCATCATGACTTCCTCCGACCCACAATACTCATCATGACTTCCTCCGACCCACAATACTCATCATGACTTCCTCCGACCCACAATACTCATCATGACTTCCTCCGTCCCACAATACTCATCATGACTTCCTCCGACCCACAATACTCATCATGACTTCCTCCGTCCCACAATACTCATCATGACTTCCTCCGACCCACAATACTCATCATGACTTCCTCCGACCCACAATACTCATCATGACTTCCTCCGACCCACAATACTCATCATGACTTCCTCCGTCCTACAGTACTCATCATGACTTCCTCCGTCCCACAATACTCATCATGACTTCCTCCGTCCCACAATACTCATCATGACTTCCTCCGTCCCACATTACTCATCATGACTTCCTCCGTCCCACAATACTCATCATGGCGTCCCACAATACTCATCATGACTTCCTCCGTCCTACAGTACTCATCATGACTTCCTCCGTCCCACAATACTCATCATGGCGTCCCACAATACTCATCATGACTTCCTCCGTCCTACAGTACTCATCATGACTTCCTCCGTCCCACAATACTCATCATGGCGTCCCACAATACTCATCATGACTTCCTCCGTCCTACAGTACTCATCATGACTTCCTCCGTCCCACAATACTCATCATGGCGTCCCACAATACTCATCATGACTTCCTCGTCTACAGTACTCATCATGACTTCCTCCGTCCCACAATACTCATCATGGCGTCCCACAATACTCATCATGACTTCCTCCGTCCTACAGTACTCATCATGACTTCCTCCGTCCCACAATACTCATCATGGCGTCCCACAATACTCATCATGACTTCCTCCGACCCACGACACTTATTCAGTGACCGGAGACGAAATTAAAGCGCACGAGTCGACCGACAGGTTCCCCGAGTTCGCAAGATTACCTGCGTTAACGAGTTAACTTTGGCCGCACATTAAAGGGGAGACGCTGAGAGGAGGACGCGTCGACGGGGGGGGATGGAGGGAGGAGACTCCTGCCCGTAACCTGGGAGGAGCTGATCCTGTACCCTGAGGGGGAATTAGCATGTGGTGGCCAGAGGGACTTCATGAGAGACGACTTTTTAAACCTTGGAGGGACGGACGGACGGAGGGAGGGTCATGGTAGTTAGGAGCAGATCTGGTCGTCTGAGACGGAAAGATCTTGCAGGCTGACCACGACAGACGAGAACGACTCCGAGAGCTTGTTAAGTACGACCTAAGAGCCTTTTAAGTATAACCTTGAGAGCCTGTTAAGTACGACCTAAGAGCCTCTTAAGTACGACCTAAGAGCCTCTTAAGTACGACCTAAGAGCCTCTTGAGTATAATCTTGAGAGCCTCTTAAGTATGACCTAAGAGCCTCTTAAGTATAACCTTGAGAGCCTCTTAAGGACGACCTAAGAGCCTCTTAAGTACGACCTGAGAGCCTCTTAAGTATAACCTTGAGAGCCTCTTAAGTGTAGCCTTGAGAGCCTCTTAAGTACGACCTGAAAGCCTCTTAAGCACGACCTGAGTATGAACTTAAGTATGAACTTAAGAGTCTCTTAAGTAAGATCGTAAGTAAGATCTCGAGGCTGATTTGGGAGCATAGTCTTCGGGAACAGATGGGTGACATGGAGGAAGGGAATCTACCAGCTTTTCCTGTAATCATCCACGTCATCTTAGGCACAAAATCCTTATTTATTTTTATGCTTTTTTCGTCTTCATCTGAGTGAGGCGTGCTTTTGCCCTCGCCACGTCGGCGAACACGAAGAAATATGAGAGAAACGTCACAACCCATTTGGTCGTTTTGGAACCCTTAAGAAGAACATAGCTTTTTAGGGGCCTCACCAAAAGACTGAGAGGGCCGAGTGAGGTAAGGCAGTCTTCCACGCTTGTTGGAGATGACCCTTGTTATGCATAACAGACGAATGTAAACACAGACAGACAGCATCAGACCACGAGAGGAGGGTCGCCTTTTGAGGTTGTTTAGGACAGCTATGGTGATCACAAGCTCGATAGAGTTGTAGTGTGGAGAGATTAGAGGACCATGTAGATTACTAAGAGGAGAAACACCCGTGAGAGATTTTTTTTTTCAAAAGTAGGGAAGTGTAAAGTAATGCCACTCCTGAACTTGAAGCAAGATTTTCGTCTCGTCTGGATTTCAAACGTTATATTTTGCGGAGTGTAGCTTTCAAGCCGTCCATGTTGGAGAGGCATTTCCGTGTGTTGACGACTCTCTGTTAATGAATGAGCATTCTTCCTCATCCGGAGTAAAGGGCTCACCTTGAGAGAGAGAGAGAGAGAGAGAGAGAGAGAGAGAGAGAGCTATTCGCCATTTCCCGCATTTGCAAGGTAGCGTTAAGAACAGAGGATTGGGCCTCTGAGGGAATATCCTCACCTGGCCCCCTTCTCTGTTCCTTCTTTTGGAAAATTAAGAAAAACCTGTAGGGGAAAGACAGTTGGGTTTTGATCTGGTTACCTGTGAGAGACAGTCTCTCTCTCTCTCTCTCTCTCTCTCTCTCTCTCTCTCTCTCTCTCTCTCTCTCTCTCTCTCTCTCATATATATATATATATATATATATATATATATATATATTTTTTTTTTTTTTTTTTATACTTTGTCGCTGTCTCCCGCGTTTGCGAGGTAGCGCAAGGAAACAGACGAAAGAAATGGCCCAACCCCCCCCCCCCATACACATATACATACACACGTCCACACACGCAAATATACATACCTACACAGCTTTCCATGGTTTACCCCAGACGCTTCACATGCCTTGCTTCAATCCACTAACAGCACGTCAACCCCTGTATACCACATGACTCCAATTCACTCTATTTCTTGCCCTCCTTTCACCCTCCTGCATGTTCAGGCCCCGATCACACAAAATCTTTTTCACTCCATCTTTCCACCTCCAATTTGGTCTCCCTCTTCTCCTCGTTCCCTCCACCTCCGACACATATATCCTCTTGGTCAATCTTTCCTCACTCATTCTCTCCATGTGCCCAAACCATTTCAAAACACCCTCTTCTGCTCTCTCAACCACGCTCTTTTTATTTCCACACATCTCTCTTACCCTTACGTTACTTACTCGATCAAACCACCTCACACCACACATTGTCCTCAAACATCTCATTTCCAGCACATCCATCCTCCTGCGCACAACTCTATCCATAGCCCACGCCTCGCAACCATACAACATTGTTGGAACCACTATTCCTTCAAACATACCCATTTTTGCTTTCCGAGATAATGTTCTCGACTTCCACACATTTTTCAAGGCTCCCAAAATTTTCGCCCCCTCCCCCACCCTATGATCCACTTCCGCTTCCATGGTTCCATCCGCTGCCAGATCCACTCCCAGATATCTAAAACACTTCACTTCCTCCAGTTTTTCTCCATTCAAACTCACCTCCCAATTGACTTGACCCTCAACCCTACTGTACCTAATAACCTTGCTCTTATTCACATTTACTCTTAACTTTCTTCTTCCACACACTTTACCAAACTCAGTCACTCAGTCCCCTGGGGATAGGGGAGAAAGAATACTTCCCACGTATTCCCTGCGTGTCGTAGAAGGCGACTAAAAGGGGAGGGAGCGGGGGGCTGGAAATCCTCCCCTCTTGTTTTTTTTGTTTTTTTTTTTAATTTTCCAAAAGAAGGAACAGAGAAGGGGCCAGGTGAGGATATTCCCTCAGAGACCCAGTCCTCTGCTCTTAACGCTACCTTGCTAATGAGGGAAATGGCGAATATATATATATATATATATATATATATATATATACATATATATATATATATATATATATATATATATATATATATATATATATTTATTTATTTATCCATCCATCTTGTCCGGTGATATACGCACCAGCAGAGATTTCCAAAATGCCCGAAATACAAGCCGATCAAGCGAAGCATTCACTTTAAAGAGTTCGACCCTTTCACAAACGAACTAAAAAAAAAAAAAAAAGAAAAAAAAACTTGGTAGCAGCGACTACGCTGATGAAGCAGACATACTGCTGATAGGAGTCAAAATGAAGCTCAAACGCTCCTACCCGTCCATCCAATAGTCATTATCACACTATTACTGCTTAGACATCGAGTTATAACCATCTCAAGCCTCAAACACCTCCGTGTTGCACTGGTTAACTTTGCTGACCGTGAAGCGTTGTTCACAGGCCGCCCGGGGTCGAGCCCTCATAGGTTCAAATCCTGGTTGCGGCAGTCGGTCCACAGTCAACCAAGCTGTTCATCCTTCCGTAAAAGTTTGTCGATAAATTGGTTTCGTGTAAGGTATATATATATATATATATATATATATATATATATATATATATATATATAAGTATGAAGTCTGTTGGGGATGAGAGAGCTTGGGAAGTGAGTCAGTTGTTGTTCGCTGATGATACAGCGCTGGTGGCTGATTCATGTGAGAAACTGCAGAAGCTGGTGACTGAGTTTGGTAAAGTGTGTGGAAGAAGAAAGTTAAGAGTAAATGTGAATAAGAGCAAGGTTATTAGGTACAGTAGGGTTGAGGGTCAAGTCAATTGGGAGGTGAGTTTGAATGGAGAAAAACTGGAGGAAGTGAAGTGTTTTAGATATCTGGGAGTGGATCTGGCAGCGGATGGAACCATGGAAGCGGAAGTGGATCATAGGGTGGGGGAGGGGGCGAAAATTCTGGGGGCCTTGAAAAATGTGTGGAAGTCGAGAACATTATCTCGGAAAGCAAAAATGGGTATGTTTGAAGGAATAGTGGTTCCAACAATGTTGTATGGTTGCGAGGCGTGGGCTATGGATAGAGTTGTGCGCAGGAGGATGGATGTGCTGGAAATGAGATGTTTGAGGACAATGTGTGGTGTGAGGTGGTTTGATCGAGTGAGTAACGTAAGGGTAAGAGAGATGTGTGGAAATAAAAAGAGCGTGGTTGAGAGAGCAGAAGAGGGTGTTTTGAAGTGGTTTGGGCACATGGAGAGAATGAGTGAGGAAAGATTGACCAAGAGGATATATGTGTCGGAGGTGGAGGGAACGAGGAGAAGAGGGAGACCAAATTGGAGGTGGAATGATGGAGTGAAGAAGATTTTGTGTGATCGGGGCCTGAACATGCAGGAGGGTGAAAGGAGGGCAAGGAATAGAGTGAATTGGAGCGATGTGGTATACCGGGGTTGACGTGCTGTCAGTGGATTGAATCAGGGCATGTGAAGCGTCTGGGGTAAACCATGGAAAGCTGTGTAGGTATGTATATTTGCGTGTGTGGACGTATGTATATACATGTGTATGGGGGGGTTGGGCCATTTCTTTCGTCTGTTTCCTTGCGCTACCTCGCAAACGCGGGAGACAGCGACAAAGCAAAAAAAAAAAGAAAAAAAAAAAAATATATATATATATATATATATATATATATATATATATATATATATATATTTTTTTTTTTTTTTTTTTTATACTAATCGCCTTTTCCCGCATTAGCGAGGTAGCGTTAAGAACAGAGGATGAGGACTGGGCCTTTGAGGGAATATCCTCACCTGGCCCCTTTCTCTGTTTCTTCTTTTGGAAAAAAAAAAAAAAATGAGGGGAGGATTTCCAGCCTCCCGCTCCCTTCCCTTTTAGTCGCCTTCTACGACACGCAGGAAATACGTGGGAAGTATTCTTTCTCCCCTATCCCCAGGGATAATATATATATATATATATATATATATATATATATATATATATATATATATATATATATATATATAGGGTTAATGAGGTGGCATTAACTAGGGCAGTCAGATTTCCTTGCCGTCTCATCTAACATGAAGAAGTCAGTAATGATCTTCATACACTGAAGCATCGCTCCACTCTTTCCTAAAACGCCATAATGTATGTTTATACTCAGACGTGGACGTGGCTGACTCTCCTGTCTAATGTAAATTAAGGAAACCATGAAGTTCTTGCTCCACTAATCCTCCAGACACCAACGAATAAGACACATGGTCAGGTTAAAGCATTCAATTTGTTATAGCAGTTTTGGGGCGAACATGATAATGAGTCTTATGACGTCATAGATTGTTCTAAAACGCCCCATTTTGTCAACGTGCTGGTGAAAAAGCATATTGCAAATTACATTCATTATAAAGGAGAAAATAAGATTAATAACATGGTAAAACAGTCTCTCTCTCTCTCTCTCTCTCTCTCTCTCTCTCTCTCTCTCTCTCTCTCTCTTCCACATTTCGTCAATGATCGAGATGAAAAGAAGGTAATCAGAAGGACTTTTTTTTTTTTAGCTCCTCTTCTCCTTCTTCATTTGGCAAACTTAACGTAGTCAGAGAATATCAAGTATTTAAAATCGTAGGGAAATATATTCACAGACGCTGCTTCACATTCATAGATTTTTCTCCAGGGGGGAACTCCACTGCCGACCACTACTGGTGGCCCACATATCAAGGCATTTTTTTTCTCTTTTTTTTTTAAGGATTCCCTTTGATGGTCCACATTAGAATGCAAGAAAAAAAGCTTCGACTGTCTCCATTTCGCCCCCATTTCCAGCCGTCCACTTAGCTCTCCGACGGCACGGGAGGAGGAACTTTGTGTGTGTGTGTGTGTGTGTGTGTGTGTGTGTGTGTGTGTGTGTGTGTGGTAGGGGGGGGTCAGGGAAGGAACTTAGGGGTAGGGGTCACGGGAATAACTTGGGTTGGGGAGGAAGGTCGAACTTGACGAAGATAATGTTGAGAAGCGGAGGAGCGGCTGACGACTGACGGGAACTTACATACGTGAGGTCGAGGGTGGTGGGTGACCCAGCCGAAGTTACTTGGAAGTGACATAAAGTAAATGAGCCCCTCCACCCTCCCCACCAGATGGCAGTGAGTCTCCCTCCTTCCTCCCTCCTCCTCCTACTCCTCCTCCTCCTCCTCCTCCTGGTAGGGATCATCACTGCAAGGATGTGAAGGACTTCCTTCTAACCTCCTCCTCCTCCTCCTCTTCCTCCTCCTCCTGGTAGGAATCATCACTGCAGGATGTGAAGGACTTCCTTCTAACCTCCTTTTCGTGTGTTGGAGGGGGAAGTAAGAAGGATCCCTCGCCATCATGGTGAGGAAGGGATTATTTTTTCTTATTTTGTGGCATTGAATTAGAATGTATAATGAAGCTCAGACTCGGACAACACCAGAGAAGACTAATTCAAGGTAATGAAGCCGCCTGTTTTCAGGAAACACTGCGGTTAAATTATATTTTTCTCAACATCTGTTCAAGAAAAAAAGAATGAATTCAAAATATGAAACGTGGAAAGCGGTGAAAAATTAGGGGAAAGGCAAGATATTTGAATAGAGTGAGTAGTGGACTCGGAAATACTGCAGCCTTGGGAAGTATGTCGTATTCACACTATGGAAGTGTTCTGTGTTCTCGTCTGATGTAATATTCAGCGCTTGAGTTCCGTGCAACCAGAGTGACACTGTGGATCTCTGGACATGTGGACCCAAGAAACTTTCAACGCAGGGGAACTGTGAACACAAGGAACTGAAGGCCTGAAGAACATTAATGTGGACACAAGGAACTAAAGGCTTGAAGAACATTAATGTGAACACAAGAAACTGTAGGCTGGAAGAACATTAATGTGAACACGAGGAACTAAAGGCTTGAAGAACATTAATGTGGACCCAAGAACTGTAGGCTCAAGGTAATGTGAAACCACTGAATTATGGGTCCTAGAAATACAGACCTAAGGAACTGTGGACCCAAGGTATTGTGAGCTACCGGAAGTTTAAGACCCCAGGGAGCTGTGAGCCCATGACATTGTGGGCCCAAAGACATGTGGGCTCAAGGAACTCTGGGCGCGTAACACTTTGGACCCAATGAACTGTAGAGTCATGTCCAGTGGTCGTACCTTTGCGCTCAGTAGTTGTAACGCCGTGCTCAGTCGTCGTAACAGTGTCCTCACAAGTGTTACCGCCATGCTCATTGGCCGTATCGTCGTGCTCAAAGGTCGTCCCATTGTACGTCAAAAGGCTTCCAGCAAAGAGTCGTCCATCACTGGTCCTGCTGCAGTAAGAATCAGTAGGGTGCCTTTACCGGGAACCAGTGGTCTTACACAGTCGCTTGTGAAAGATGGGTCTTGGAACGCTGTAGACAGTTATCCTTGTAGTAATTTTCTTCTTTTTTTGTCTCTGCAGTGAAGGAATCAAATGTCCCTCACTAGTAAACATATGGCTCATAAGCAAACAACTAACCTTGCAGCCGACATAAATGACCCTAAAGTGAAAAATGTAGTGAGAGTAAACAGATAACTTATGTAAACAAGTGATCCATCATTAAACATAGGAGACCTTTAGTAAATGAATAACTATGCATAAACAATTGGCCCTTCAGCAAACAAAGGGAAACTCTGATAAATAGATAGCAAGGCAGTAAACAATTGCTCCTTCTAACCACTGCCCCTCCCACCCCCGCAGTAAACAAATGACAACCCACTTAACAACTCTCCCAGAGACGGAGGACGGAAGTTCACCAGCCCAGCTCTGCTGTGTATAGAGGAGAGAAGACTTCCCCCACCCACCCAACCCACTAGAAGACTTCCCTTACCCACCCAACCCACTAGAAGACTTCCCTTACCCACCCAACCCACTAGAAGACTTCCCCCACCCACCCAACCCACTAGAAGACTTCCCCCACCCACCCAACCCACTAGAAGACTTCCCCCACCCACCCAACTCACTAGAAGACTTCCCTTACCCACCCAACCCACTAGAAGACTTCCCTTACCCACCCAACCCACTAGAAGACTTCCCTTACCCACCCAACCCACTAGAAGACTTCCCTTACCCACCCAACCCACTAGAAGACTTCCCTTACCCACCCAACCCCCTAGAAGAATTCCCTTACCCACCCAACCCAATAGAAGACTTCCCTTACCCACCCAACCCACTAAAAGACCTCCCCCACCCACCCAACCCACTCATTAAGTCGAGTTGATGCAATTGTTTCCCTAATGACTGACCAAGAAGCTGCAATTAGTGACATCAATCCTTAATGAGACGGACTTTGAAAAACCCTGCGAATTATGGATACTGGTGGCGTTCTCCAAAATAGATTTCTCTTATTGCTAGAAAATGTGTGTAGGAGACCCACGGAAAATACGGACCGATGTGGCTACCCAGAGCGCGTGAGGATAAAAGATTAGTGAGGGGGGGGGGGGAGCAATTGAGGACCGATATGCTCTCTCTCTCTCTCTCTCTCTCTCTCTCTCTCTCTCTCTCTCTCTCTCTCTCTCTCTCTCTCTCTCTCTCAGAATGTGGATTGCGGAATGATATTTTTTTTTTTCCCCAATTACCAAATAGTGTATTTGTGTAGTTCTTGGAAATACTGATCATGCATTTGCTCTGTGTGTTCTTGAAAGCGCAAATTACAAGCATGTATTTCTATTTTTTTTTTTTCGGAATCATGAACCAGATCTGATTAGATTTCTAAAATCTCTTGACCATTAACTGTTTTAACCTTGAGCACGACAGCATGACCCTTGAGCACGACGTTATAACCTTTGAGCACGACGGTATGACCCTTTGAGCACGACGGTATGACCCTTTGAGCACGACGGTATGACCCTTGACCACAACGGTATGACCCTTGACCACGACGGTATGACCCTTGAGCACGACGGTATGACCCTTGACCACGACGGTATGACCCTTGAGCACGACGGTATGACCCTTGACCACGATGCTACGACTCTTGGGTATAATAACCTTGATATTTGACCTGAGTCTTGAGGGTCAAAGGAGGTCAGAAAAGGCCAGGTCATTACACCCAAGGGCCGTACCATCTAACCCTCCTGAGCAAGAAGGTAAAGGAGGAACCATAGTCTTGTTTAGCACAGCAGTGAGGCACATTCACTGTCACCTTCATTTCGCCAAACACGAAATTCAAACTTGACGATTTTAGTGAAGTTTAACGGCACTATATTTAAACTTACGATTTTAGTGACTTAACGACACGATATTCACACTTAACGATTTTAGTGAAGCTTAACGACACGATGTTTAAACTTAACGATTTTAGTGAAGCTTAACGACACGATGTTTAAACTTAACGATTTTAGTGAAGCTTAACGACACGATGTTTAAACTTAACGATTTTAGTGAAGCTTAACGACACGATATTTAAACTTGACGATTTTAGTGAAGCTTAACGACACGATGTTTAAACTTGACGATTTTAGTGAGGCTTTGCGAAACGAAATTCAAACCAAACGATATTTAAACTTAACGATATTTATCGGTATTTAAACTTAACGATTTTCGTCAGACTTAGTGGCTCAATCAATTTAAACTTGACGGTTTTCGTCGAACTTAATGGTTGCGTTCTCATATACTGCAGTTTCAGTCAAACTTGGTCGTACACGAGATTCAAAATTGATTAGCTTTAGTGGAACGTAAAGTTTTTAGTCAGATTTAACGTTTTTGGTCAAGAATAGCCATACATGTGATTCATGAGTAACTTTTTTTTTTTTTCGTATAGCTCAAAGAGTTTCAGTCCAATTTAACGGGTAAGGTCAAACCTAATGACTCTATCCAATAAACTAAAGATTTTAAAAGTCCAGACTCTCCTCTCCTCTTTAGGCTTCTGAAAACGCGTTGAATTATATCCGGTAATTTCCATTCATCATATAAAAAAAAGAGAGAGAGAGAGGAAGAAAGTTCTGAAAGAAAAAAGAAAGAAAAAAATGGAGGTTCCCGATTAATTAAATTCTGAGAAGAAAGAAACGAATTCTTGGAGATGGTGTGGAAGCGAAAGACACCAGGCAAAGTTTGCCGTTTCTTCTGACTACTGAAGCCAAAATGTTTTCCCCAGTGGCCTTGACACACTTGCGTGTCGTCCATCACTAGAAGGTGAAGACAGAAATGGGGAGGTAATCCACAGATCGATTCACGTCAATATGAAGTAGGCTACTTAAGAGATTGATAGAAATTGTACGATGAAAAAGAAAAAAAAAAGGCATCATTTGATTGTGGTAGTGATGATGGCATGTAAAGGTCCTGTGAGGTTGTGAGGTGTGTAATGCTCAAGTTGAGAGCTTCAGGTTAAGTAGTGAGACATGTGGGTGGAAAGGAAATGTCAGTGGTAGATACTTTAGACATGCCTAAAGCCTCATTGTCTTGTCAAGTGAGAAGTGAGAGGGTGATACATGGTAACAGCCTCATGCCTTGTTAAGTGAGGGATGAGGGGGCAATATGTTGAGAGCCTCAGGTGAGGGGTGAGCGGGTAATAGGTTCAGAGCTCCATGTGTTGTTGACTGAGGGGATGAGGAGCTAATATGTTGAGAGTCTCCAACTTTGTGAGGTGAGATGTGAGGGGGGTGTGAGATGTTGTGAGCCTCATGTCTTGTTAAGTGACAAGTGAGGAGGTAGGACATTATGTCTGTGGTGATGTGGTTAGTGGAGTCTCGCCAAGGTCGTGGTTTTGAGGTACGCACAAGTTATCGATACTTGCAGCATGTGTTGCTGTTTTAACCACCTGGCCCAGCTAGCTAGCGGGCCGGTCTGAGGAGAACACCACCGAGAATGTATGGTTGCACATTTAGCCGTAATTCATATAATAGAACCAGAAAACTATGTGAACCTCTTTCAATGAGACGATGAGATACCTCTGTGAACTTCCTCAGGTTAGTTGCAGTACTGTGGAAACGCCAACAGATTTCCTAGAATTTACACGTTGGATGAGAAGTTAAAGGCTGGTACCAGATCTTCCTGAGAATGAGGTTAGGGGGGTATCTTCCAGAGAGCCTCGTATCTCGTTGAGTGAGAGTTGAAGAGATAACATGTAGAGAGCGTCATGTCTCGTTGAGTGAGAGACGAAGAGGTAACATGCAGAAAAACTCATGTCTTGTTCAGGGAGAGATATAGAGGTAACATGCAGAGAACCTCAATGTTTTGCTGAGTGGGAGATGAACGGGTGACATGTTGATGACCTCATATTTTGTTGAGTGAAAGATAACCTGGTGACATGCACGTAGCCTCATTTCTCGCTGAGTGGTAGGTGATGAGGAAACAATGTAGAGAACCTCATGTGAGAGATAAAGACGTGACATACAGAGGGCCTCGTATCTTGTTAGATGAGATCTCTCGAAAGCTAAAGCAAGGAGAGCCACACCTGTCTCTTAAGTGAGATGATACCAAGCTAATTTTCTGAAACCCCCTCACGTTTTGTAGAGTGAGAAGCTGAGGGTCTGATAAATCGCTGAGTGGGAGAGGAGAGCGATGTACTAAGACCTCCCCACGTCTACAGGTGAAGAGATGAAGAGCTCACGTGCTTAGAGCCTCTCATCCTGTTAAGTTATAGCCGTGGAACAATTTTTTTCTTTTTTCAAGAGCCTTACTTCTCGGTAAGCTACAGATCTGGAGCTGATCCGCTGGGGAGTCTTACCCGCTAGTAGGTGAAAGTTGGGGAGCTAACCTGATGGTAAGCGAGAGATGAAGAGGTAGAAGTTCCAGAGCCTAACGTTGTTATAGTGAGAGCCTCACAAATGACAGGTGGGGAGCTGACGGGTTGAGAACCTCAGATGTGAGAGGCGGGGAGTTAACGGGTTGAGAACCTCAGATGTGAGAGGCGGGGAGCTAACGGGTTGAGAACCTCAGATGTGAGAATTGGGGAGCTTAGGTGTTCCATGTTATGGTGAGAAGTCTGGTAGATAACAAGGTGAAACGACTGATTTCCCAGAAATTATGGTTGACATTCTCTGTTTCCCTTCACCTTTTTGATAGTGATACAATCTGTATTCATCCAATTACATTATCTCCAGTCCGTGTCTTTAAACTGAAGGCTCTGTCAACAGGTCTTTCTCATCCATTTCCCATTTACAGCACTGACCGTCTTGCTTCCTCCTTTGTAAAGGCCTCTCCTCCATAACTCTAACACCACAAGGCCATTACCCATATCTCAACCTTGATAATAATGCCCAAGAAATTCTTTAAGAATGATTCTCTCGACGTCTCCAAAGTTTTAGTCTTATGATTTTGACGCAATCCTGCTTCGTGCCCCCTAGACGGCTTCGTGAGAATAGTTTATTGGTTTCATTTAAGAGTTGCCATTAATACCTTGCGAAATCTCCCTTTGTTCTACTTGTATTCACAACCACAACCCTTAATAATCAGCTCTCTATTCATGACTTCATATATTATTTATATTTCGTTCGCCTCTCGTCTCTTCTTTTGGGATAAATGTGGCTACTATCGTCACCTCTTTAACTCGTGGATCAGTTTCCTGTTCGTATTCACCTTCCGCCCCCCCGCTTCCCGTGTCTCTCTCTCTCTCTCTCTCTCTCTCTCTCTCTCTCTCTCTCTCTCTCTCTCTCTCTCTCTCTCTCTCTCTCTCTCTCTCTCTCTCTCAAAATAGGGATTGAACTTAATGTCCTCCTCTCCGTGATTTTACAGTGCATTAGCAACTTTAGATTGTCTAAATCCAACCATTTTAAAATGAATGAGATTCACCTATTCATAAACAGCCAGTTTTTAATACCAATTCTGGCTATTTTCACACATATGTTTTTTCCATTAGCCACCAACACCACTCCAAGCTTAATCATACTAAAGCATTTCTATCCTTCCAAAGGAAAGTTTTGATTACTTTTACGCATCTTTCGTACATTCTTAACGGTTTAAGTTTTCCACAATGAATATCCTCAGCACGTCCGTTTCCCTTCCCTGAAAACATCCACCATTTCCAGTCACTCTAGATACGTGTAACTACGTGAATTCCCAAGACCCATCACAAGCAGTCTCCAAGGCTGGTTCGCCCGTCGCTCAAGGAATCTCATTCACCCTTCACAAGCCCGCCCTCGGTCTGTGTTTCTTTTGCACATGATCAGTCCAATGCAAATGAGGAGAAAACCAGAAAACTAAAATCAGACACAAGAAAACGCTCTCCTACGGATCGATGAGGTTATGTGGATGCTCTAAGTATGTGGGAGCTGACATAGACCCATACCAGAAGCAAGAGAGAGAGACATAGACAGAAGACTCATCTCATAACCAGACACCTTATTTCTTCCCACTAAAAGGACCAACACTTAGGGAAAAGATGTATACAGACAGACCAGATCACAGCTCAGCCTGCTATAAGAGCAGAGGCCCACTTTACCCTAGGGAGGGCCTCTGCCCAAGGAGGTGTTCAGACACATACACAGACCCAGGCACATAGCTAACGGCCAGCCAGCTCCCCAGCCTCCCAGCTGTGCCCCACCCGTGCCACTGCAGTGAGGGTTCCCGAGAGAGCGAGGGGAGGAGGGTTGGGTCTATGGTGAGAGATGGCGCAACAACCTACCAGTTGGTCGACGCGTTAGTTATCGGCGAGAAAATTAAATCGGGTGGATTTGGTCCCCGGAGTGTATTAGAAAGAGGGGACACACACACACACACACACACACACACACACACACACACACACACACACTGCGGCGCTCGGTTATTGCAGGGGGTGGCGCCCCCCTTCTGCGGGAAGTCGTGAGAGGGGTTCCCTGGGGTGACGGTGGACGGTGGAGAGGAGGAATAGGGCAGTTTTTCACTGGGGAGGTCTACAGGATAAGGGGGCTGCTGCTGCTGCTGCTGCTGAGAGAGAGAGAGAGAGAGAGAGAGAGAGAGAGAGAGAGAGAGAGAGAGGGTGGTGGTGGAGGAGTGTGTCGTTCACTGGGGACTTAGGGGTGAGGGGTGAGGTTGAAGGATAAGCTGTAGGTCGTAGAGAGCAGCCGCCGCCCAGGGAGACATTGCCCCTTCCTGACTTGTGTGTTGCCTGGGACCGTCTTCCATCCGTGTCAGGTCTGCTGGTCTTATCTTCCCTCCTTCATTAACAGTAAAATCACGGTTTCCTCTTAATACATTATACTTACACACACACACTCTACACCCATCCTTGATTCTTTCTGTACCTTGTTTTCACACATTTCTTTTCCTGATTCTCTCCTTTTATTTACCTCGTTTGCTTTGCATTCAAAGCCTGACCTCAATGAGGACTTTTTTTTTCCTCTCTTGACGAAAAGCTTTGACAAAAAAAGAGAGAATCAATCCTTTGAGAGAGGAGAGAGGATGAGTTAGAAGGCTGTCCATCGTGGTAGATAGGACGAGTTAGAGGGCTGCCCATCATGGGGGCTGAGTCAGAGGGTTGCCCATCATGGGAGGACGAGTTAGAGGGCTGTTCATCAGGGGAGGATGAGTTAGAGGGTTGCCCACCATGGGAGGATGAGTTAGAGGGCTGTCCATCATAGGAGGATGAGTTAGAGGGCTTTTTACCATGGGAGAATGAGTTAAAGGGCTGCTCATCAGGGAAGGACGAGTTAGAGGGCTGCCCATAATGGGAGGATGAGTTAGAGGGCTGCCTACCATGGGGGGACGAGTTAGAGGGCTGCTCATCAGGGAAGGACGAGTTAGAGGGCTGCCCATAATGGGAGGATGAGTTAGAGGGCTGCCCACCATGGGGGGACGAGTTAGAGGGCTGCCCATCATGGGAGGACGAGTTAGAGGGCTGCCCACCATGGGAGGACGAGTTGTAGGACTATCCATCGTCGCTATTCTTTGCAGGCGCGGGAGGAGAGAGGATGAGTTAGATGGCTGTCCAGCATGGGAGAGGAGAGGAGGGAAAGGGTACTTACGTACGAGCACTTAACGGGGAAATTTTGCCAGAAGGTAGAGCTAACGCGTAGCGCTCACTGCAGGATGATTTTAGAGTTACGAAAAACGAGCTATGTACATCAAATGTTGCCATCTGGTATGCGTGCGATGGAAAGAGTGTTTATGGAGTGAATACCAGCAACCCACATGAGGATGGGACAGAAAAATAACTAGCGATCTGGGATAGTGAAGTAAACATGACAGCCACCGAAGTGTTGGGTCACAACGCTGCCATCAGTCACCCAGGCAGGTAGTACCGGTAACATACTTTCCTACTCGGCGGCTGGCCTGCCTAACAATACCTTAGAGAGAGAGAGAGAGAGAGAGAGAGAGAGAGAGAGAGAGAGAGAGAGAGAGAGAGAGAGAGAGAGAGAGAGAGAGGAGGCTGCGCATCGTGGCAGGAGGAGAGGAAGAGAGGGGATGAGTCCGCAAAACGCTGAAGGTAACAGAGAAGCTGCAGGAGTGGGTGTCTCTAGGGAAGAGACGCTGTTTTCGAGGTAGAGTGTTTGAGGTTAGCGTGATGACGAGTGCTGAGGGAGCAGATGAGGCGGAGGAAGCAACACACCTGGTTATGATGAGGTTAATGAGGTAAAAGCATCATGAGGGACAGAGCGCGCGCGAGAGAATATAGGGCCAGAACTTTTGTGGACGGAGTATGAAAGTATGTGAGGTATTGTGAGGAGTGATAGAGTATGTTGAAGGAACAAGGAGTACTGGAGAGGTTATTGAGCGTACGTTGGAGTAGGGATGAAGTATGTTAAGGGAACCAGAGGAGCAACGATGGAGTATGTTGAGGGAACCAGAGGAGCAACGATGAAGTATGTTGAGGGAACCAGAGGAGCAACGATGGAGTATGTTGAGGGAACCAGAGGAGCAACGATGGAGTATGTTAAGGGAACCAGAGGAGCAACGATGGAGTATGTTGAGGGAACCAGAGGAGCAACGATGGAGTATGTTGAGGGATCCAGAGGAGCAACGATGGAGTATGTTGAGGGAACCAGAGGAGCAACGATGGAGTATGTTGAGGGAACCAGAGGAGCAACGATGGAGTATGTTGAGGGAACCAGAGGAGCAACGATGGAGTATGCTGAGGGAACCAGAGGAGCAACGATGGAGTATGTAAAGGTAATCAGGAATTGAAAATGGATGATGATGGAACCTGGGAGTAATAACTTGAGTTGAGGAAAGCAGGGAAGAATGATGGTGTACATTATGGGAAAGAAGGAATGAGCAAAGGGTGTAAATGGGGTACATTCAGGAGTGGAGAAGCTGTGCATGAATGAAGGTCTGAAGAAATCACTCCGAGGATAAAGAATGAAGTACATGGGATAGAAAAACAGTTTTACACCTAACAAAAAAAAAATATGTTTCGTAGTAGATCAGAGGCCTGAAAGATGGACCAATATTGAACCAAAAGGGGGATGGGGACTGAAACTGCCGATAGGCAAGGGTAGTGTTTCAGACCATCTGCTCGTAAGTTCGCTAAAACGTACGAGTGAGCGAGGATAGGAATGTTTGCTGCGGTACACTCACCACTGACGTTAACGAAAGATAAGATGTTATATATTGACGACAAATGTAGGGGAATACGGGAGAGAGCAAAGGAGAGAAAGTGTTTAAGGGGGAGGTAGGGGAGTAATGATGTATACTCGATGGGAATGGAGAGAGAGAGAGAGAGAGAGAGAGAGAGAGAGAGAGAGAGAGAGAGAGAGAGAGGGAGAAAGAGGAAGAGAGATTTACATATTGAATGATCAAATCAAGATAAGCCTGATATAAATCCTTACAGTCCCAGTCTTCCATCCCCCCACACACCATATGAATCATCCCAGCACATTACACACAACAGACTGTCCCCTACACTGAACCTTAAGCCCGTCCGTCTGTGTAGAACGCCCTCTCCAAATTGAGGTCCACCCCTCCTCTCTCTCTCTCTCTCTCTCTCTCTCTCTCTCTCTCTCTCTCTCTCTCTCTCTCTCTCTCTCTCTCTCTCTCTCTCTAGATAAAACCCATAAACTGAGAGATAAGACCGATCATATGTCTGGCACCAGCCAAGAAAGGCAGCATATATGAGCATCCAGCTTGAAAGGCAGCATGTATGAGGCTCCAGCTTCATATATCGGTAGTGATACAATCTGGACGTAGGGCCACGACCTCGCAGCTCAGCATACACCCACACTGTGTTAAGCAGGAGTGCGAGTCGTAATATCTCTTACTATCAAGGTTTATCTTTGTACCTCAGTAAGCTGTGGTGGCTGGGTGGTGTATGTAATGGAGTACAGGTTTAGTTAGTTTCAAGGTGTGTGTGACGCAAAATTATATAATATATATATATATATATATATATAAATATATATATATATATATATATATATATATATATATATATATATATATATATATATATATATATATATATATGTATGTATGTATGTGTGTATGTGTGTGTGTGTATGTGTGTGTGTGTGTATGTTCTTCATTTGAAACGAGTTCCCTTTTCCCTACATAAGCGAGCTGGTGTTAGGAACAAAATCAATGAGCCATAGAGCAAAATATCCTCGCTTGGCTCCATTCTGTTCCTTCTTTTAGAGAGTAGTACTGGAGAGGAGGATTTCCAATCCAGCTCCTACCCTTCTTTATGTCGCCTCCTACGACACGCGAGGAATACGTGCGGAGCAGTATTTTTCCTCCCCTGTCCTCAAGAATGATATATATATATTTGACAATATTCCCCAACACATCCTCATACTAGACGCAACCTTTCAGACCATTTACAAAAAGGGGTTGGCCAGCTTCCTAGCTGACCACCGAGCCAGAGGCACTAACTAATGCTTCACCTCTAAAACCCTTGATAATATAAACCTCCCACCTTCTTCAGTATCTTCCCACATGACCTCCCATTACCTCCAGCAGACAACGGTGCGAAGGTCCTCACATACGGGGATGACCTCACACTCGCATCACAACACCCCGATGCCACAGCAGCACCAGGAGACATGCAACACTACATTACATTGAGGTCTTCACTCACCCTCTTATCCCAAGGCAAACATGAATCCAGCCTGTACCCTCCCTTCACTTCGTATGACCACTCACGCCCACTCAACAAAACACCAGTTATTCTGTGCATCACATACAACACACATGACATTCACTCCCCACACCATAAACATCCACACCATAGGAACAGCAATAACAATAACCATAAAACCAAATGCTGTTAGAACACGAGTTGGTACCAGATTTCGATAAACAAAAGACTTAGTATCCCATGCAAACAGTTTATCCTCTCCTCCTTAAACTCCGCTACGCCTGCCTGTTAAAAAAAAATATCAGAAGCTGCAAACTACACAAAACGACCACAGAAAGACCATTGACTGCCATACACAAAAACTCGCCACATACACATTATCATAAAGATCCTCCCGGTACAGTCCCACCTAATATGCTTGGCCTTAAATTATTTGCAACTGCACTAGACCCCCTGCCATCCAAAGCACCCCATAATTAACCAGCAGCCCCCCTTCACCAAGCTACACACACACACACACACACACACACACACACACACACACACACACACACACACAAAGACGACACTATCAAAACATATACTTACCCAGATACCCTAACGAGCACGAAACATTTGCCCTCCCAACTCATTTTTTAAACACCACTCAACCATATGAAACCGCACTACCCAGACATATACGAGTTACACTTTCATACATACGCTGTGGACGCCACACATCCATACAATAGTACAAACACCAGTTTAACACACCTTATGACCCTTGATGCCCAGTGGTACAACCACGGTGAAGACACTGAACACTTACCGCTCCCTTACTCAGCAGTCTCCCAACATACATATTATACATGTTCGCCATTTCCCGCGTAGGCGAGGTAGCATCAAGAACAGATGGCAGAGCCGTAGAGGGAAAAATCCTCACCTGGCTCCTTGTCCTGTTCTTCTTTTTGGAAAGTTATATGGAAAGGTAGGATTTCCAGCCACCCTCTCCTACCCCACTTAGTCGCCTTCTATGACATGCAGGGAATACGTGGGCAGTATTCGCTCTCCCCTATCCCCAGGTATATATATATATATATATATATATATATATATATATATATATATATATATATATATATATATGTATATATATATATATGAAATGATATACCCTCACCCATGGTGACTTTTTGTTTACTCTCTCTTTTTGTCTATCTGTCTATCTATTTATTTATCTATCTATATCTCTGTCTGTGTATCTATCAGTCTATCTATCTACCTGTCTTGCTATCTCATGCTAGTAAGTGGTAGGCAGCTACCTACCAGGGTAGTTCTACCTACACTGCCCGCCTGGGTATCGGGAGCTTCAGCACCTCAGTGGCTGTGAAAGTTTCGCTCCTGTGTAGCCCAGGTTGTTGTTGTTGTTGTTGTTTTGTGCTTTCTTTCTCCCTCTCCCATATACGTGGGCTGCTGGCATCCAGTACACAAATACACAATCTCTCCATCTCACACATGACACTTGACCTCGTGTCTCACACAACTTGTTCATGATGACTCTCTCTCTCTCTCTCTCTCTCTCTCTCTCTCTCTCTCTCTCTCTCTCTCTCTCTCTCTCTCTCTCTCTCTCTCTCTCTCTCTCTCTCTCTCTCTCGTCCCCCAAATCAATTTCCCGGATTCCATCCTTTTCTGTTCCGTCCCCCTCCCTCTCTATCTTTTCTATTCTTCTCCCCCTTTTTTTTCCCCTTTTTCTCAAATGCACAGCACTAGAGAAAAAAAGAAATAGTCTCTCTCTGACAGACAAACATTCCAGGACTATCTGGCCATTACAGGACAAGTCTTGTACAGCATGGTGGACTACCCTAACCTGCTGTTACTCCTCAAGATTAACTTAGTATAAAACTAATGGAGATATTTGTATGCAAATTGCTCTCAAGATTTTTTTTCTTCTTTTTCGTACATCTTCATTTTCTGGAAAGGTATGCTATCAGTGCTTAGGTTAACTGATCATCTGATGTACAGACATTCAGTCGAAAGTTCAGATTAACAGTGTGATAAGCTAACACGTAGAGTAATCGATGAGGACATATAATACCTGATTGAAGCCTTTGGGAAAAAATAATTCGACTGCGTCTCCCACAGGAAGGGTTCGTATCGTCCACGGTGCTACGAACCCTCACTATCTACAGATTCAGGGAAAAGAAGGACAAACACCAAAATTTTAATGAAAATTTACGCTAAATATGAACGATTGAGGTTTGATGGTATTGCCAGTTGTTTTTAGGTGAATTTTGTGTCGGTTCTGCATGACTCCTGATGTGACGTATAGTTGGTTTGAGTTAATTTTGGACAGTGTTTAGATGTATGTTTGTGTGTTCTTTAGGACAAAGGTTGTCATTAGACTGTTGGATCAGAAGTGCTTCATGTGTTAGCAGCTGGAGAATGATGGCTAGGGACCGCGTCCGTCGGTGAAGCAGAAAGAAAATTAATGGTTGTGAAATGAGGTTTGAATTTGGCCTCAGAATCCGGCAAAAAAGAAGAGACGGGAAGGTATTAACGAATTTTCGAGGTGGTAAAAAACCTGTCTTGTAGAATGTGCCAGGTCATAATTATTGGGAAAGACAAGGGAGGGTAGAGAGTTCCAAAGTTTCGAGGTGTAGGGAAAGAAACAGTTAACAAAACGGCCCACCCTTGATTTGCCAATGGCCACACAGTAATCATGTGACGCAGCAGCTTGTCGGGTATTGCGTGGTCTAGCTAGTGGTGGGGGGCACACAAGCATCCAGCTCTCGGGTGGACAAACAAAAGTCATACCTGTAGAAGAGGGAAAGTGAACAAACATTGTGGCGTAGAATTTATGGTTCTTTTCACATATTTCATCGTGTTTATGAACCAGAAGTTTTTAATTGATGTCCAGTTTTCGAAGCAATGTTTAGTACAGTATAGCACCGAAGTGTCTCGTGTTGAATTAGAGTAAAACCTTCTCGCTGTGTTGATGAGTTACCCTTAATTTTCTGGTCGTCAGACAGAAGGCGGGACATTTCAGATAGATAATAGAAAACGTGGTTTGAGATTGGGTAACTTTTAAGCTACTCCTTGTGTAACGGTGAATAAGACTGGGCACATACTGGTAAAAAATTTTACTTCTGTTCCATGTGTTAACACGCATTGTACACACACACACACACACACACACACACACACACACACACACACAAAAGAAGGAACAGAGAATTGGGCCAGGTGAGGGTATTCCCTCAAAGACCCAGTCCTCTGTTCTTAACGCTACCTCGCTAATGCGGGAAATGGCGAATAGTTTGAAAGAAAGAAATATATATATATATATATATATATATATATATATATATATATATATATATATATATATATATATATATATATATCCTTGGGATAGGGGAGAAAGAATTATACCTCCGTATTCCATGCTTATCGTACAGGGCGACTGAAGGGGGCGGGAGCAGGGGGCTCGAAACCCTCCCCTTCTTGTATTTCACTTACTAAAAGAGGAAACTGAATAAGTCAGGGAGGGAGAGCTCATCCTTCCCGAAGGCTTAGGCTGGGGTTGTCGGAATGAGAGTGGATGTAACCAAGAAGAGAAGAGAGTAGACATAGGTAGTATTCTTGAAGTAAGAAACCTGGATGTTCTGGCTCTGAGTGAAACGAAGTTCAAGAGTATAGGGGAAGAATGGTTTGGAAATGTCTTAGGAGCAGTGTAGTCAGGGGTTGGTTAGAGGACAAGTTCTATGGAAAATGTAGCACTACTCATGAAACAGGAGCACTGGGAGTATGTGAAATAGCGTAAGGAAGTAAATTCTGGATTGATGTGGGTAGAAATGAAATGAATGGCGAGAGATGCGTTAATGATAGTACTTATGTGCCATGTCATGTGAAGAAAGATCATGAGAGGCAAGCGTTGTGGGAGCAACTGGGTGAGTTTGTCAGCAGTTTTGATTTGAGACCGGGTATTAGTGATAGGTAATTTATATGCAAAGTTGAGTAATGTGGCAGTTAAGGGTATGATTTGTGGGGCATGTGATATTCAGTGCTATGAATGGAAATGATAAACAGCTTGTGGAGTTATGTGTTGAAAAAAGGAATGGTAATTAGGAATACCTGCCTTAAAATGAGGGAAATGCATATGTATACGTATGTGAGAAATAGGGCATTATTGGATTGCACATTAATAGATAGGTGTGTAAAAGAGAGACTTGTGGATGTGATGTCTGATCACAGTCTTCTGGAGGCGAGGGTAAAGATTTGTAAAGGTTTTTGGAAAAGAGGAAACAAATTTGGTGAGCAGAGAGTGGTGAGAATATGTGAGCTCGGAAAACATACTCAAGAGAAGAAATACCGGGAAAGATTGTCTGCAGAATGGTAAAAGATGAGAGTAAATGAAGCATGGGGTTTGGATAAGAAATGAGAGGTCTTTAAGAAAGCAGTGCTGGCATGTGCGAGAGATACGTACAGCATGCGAAAGGTAGAGGGTGGGCAGATTAGAAAGGGCAGTTGGTGGTGGGATGAAGTAAAGTTGCTAGTGAAAGAAAAGAGAGGGGCGTTTGGACAATACTTACATGGAAAGAATGCAGATGATTGGGAGATGTATAAGAGGAAGCGGCAGAAGGTCAAGAGGAAGATGCACGGGACTTTAAAGAGGGCACATGAGGGTTGGAGTGAGCGAGTAGAGGAAACAATGTTTTGGAAAAAGGTAAAAAATGTGCGAGAAGCAAGAAAAGAAACAGGAACGTCGGTGAAGGAGGCAAAAGGGGAAGTTGTAACAGGTAGTGCTGAAATTAGGGGATAATGGAGTATTTTGAAGGAATGTTGAATATGTTTGATAATAGGGTGGCAGATGTAGGGTGTTTGGTCGGTGGCGATATGCAGAGCGAGAGAGTCATGAAGAGTGGTTAGGTGAAGAGAAAGGAGGTGGTCAAAGCCTTGCGTACGATGAAATGAGGTAAGGCTGCTGGTGTTGGATGATATTGTAATGCAATTTAATAAGAAAGGGGGTGACTGTGTTGTTGATTGGTTGGTAAAGATTTTCATCGTATATATGGGTCATGGTGAGGTGCCTGAGGATTGGCGGAATGCATTTCTAGTGCCGGAGTATAGAGGCGAGGGGGATATATGTGAGTGTTCAAACTAGTGACATAAGTTTGTTGAGTGTACCTGATAAGTTGTTTGGGAGGGTAATGATTGAGACGGTAAAGGCATGTACAGAGCATCAGACTCCGGAGGGGCAGTGTGGTTTCAGAAGTGGTAGAGGATGTGTGGATCAGGTGTTTGCTATAAAGAATGTGTGTGAGAAATATTTATAGAAACAGATGGATTTGTAAGTAGCATTCATGGATCTGGAAAAAACATATGATGGGATTGACACAGATGCCTTGTGCAAGGTCTTAGAATATACGAGTAGGAACAGGGGAGCGGAAATGTTTCCAAGTGAAGGTTGGTCTGCGGCAGGGTTGTGCAATGTCACCATAGTTTTTATTTTTCATTTTTTCATTCATTTATTTATTTCATTTATTTATTTATTCATCTTATTTTATTTATTTATTCATTTGTTATTTTTGATGGGGTGGTGAGGGAGGTAAATGTGAGTCATGAAGAGAGGGGGCGAGTATGAAGTCTACTGGGAGTGAGAGGGCCTGGGAAGTGAGTCAGTCGTTGTTTGCTGATGGTACAGGAATGGTGGCTGATTCGAGTGAAAACTGCAGAAGGTGGTGACTAATATTGGAGGAGTGTGTGAGAGGAGAAAGTTAAGAGTAAATGTGAATAAAAGTAAGGTTATCAGGTTTAGCAAGGTTGAGGGACTGAGTAGTCGGAGGGGGGGGGGGGATGAGTTTGAATGGAGAGAAATTAGAGGAAATGAAGTGTTTCAGTTACCTAGGAATGGACACGGCAACGAATGGAACCATGGAAGCACAGGTGAGTCATAGGGTGGGTGATGGGACAAAGTCTCTGGAAAGACTGAAGATTGTGTGGAAAGAGAAGGTACAGTGTAGTAGCCCCAGCATTTTCATATGGTTGCGAGGAACGGGCAATAGATAGGGTTGTGCGGAGGAGGGTGGATGTGTTGGAAATGAAATGTCTGAGGACAGTATGTGGTATGAGGTGGTTTGATCAAGTAAGTAGTGAAGGGGTAAGCGAGAGGCGTGGTAAGAAAAGAAGTTGGTTTGAGAGATCTGAAGAGGGTTGTGTTGAAATAGTTTGGTCATAAGGAGAGAATCAGTGAGGAAAGGTTGAAAAGAGGATATATGTGTCAAAAATGGTTGGAAGAAAGAGAACGGGGAACCCAAATTGGAGATGGAAGGATGAAGTGGGAAAGAATTCCGTGCGATCGGAGTCTGAACATGCAGTAGGGTGAAAGGCGTGCATGGTATGGAGTGAATTGGAAACAATATGGTATACAGGGGCCGACGTGCTGTCATTAGACTTAATTAGGGTATGTGAAGTGTCTAGAGCAAACCACGGATAGAGAGCTAGAAAATGGATGTGAGCGGATGTTGCCTTTCTTAGTCTGTTCTGGCGCCGCTTCGCTAACATGCGAAACGGTGATCAAGTGTGAAAGATTACGAAAAAATAAAACCCATACACACACACACACACACACACACACACACACACACACACGTATCGAACCCTGGTACAAGTTTATCGACCATCCCTAACGGGAAGATAAACACTTGAGTTTGGTGTGGGATTTAATATATCTCATATTCAGTAACATACTAGCCGTCCTTTGTGTCTGTAAAACATTACCAGCAGTTGTTTCTAGGTTGTGGTATATCTGTATATAAGGTTTTACGATTATTAGAGGAGACTGAAAACTTACATTCCTCCCAATGCAGAGCAGAAAAGTTGGACAAACGTGTAGATATGCATATAATTATTTCCTCGGATCACGATACATTGATATCAATATATTGCTGGCTAAGAATAATGCATATGGATACGCCTGAAGTATTCCCACTAAGCCTACACTATGTTCCGCCGATATTGCACAATAAACAGCAAGAAGCTGTCATAATTTCCTTCCCCCCGTGTGGGATATAATGTGCATGTATAAAGCTTTGTTGAAGCTATGTTTAGCTTTCAGCCAATTACGGTGGTTCGTCGGGGCTAAGAGCTTGACAGCCCCTCTCACTCATACCTGGAATAGCAGCCAACAGAACTGGGTGTGGTGGTGCTGGTGGTGCTGCTGGGAGTGGAAGTTAGAATTATATGTAAAAGGTTCTGAGAATTTACTGGCCTGGGGAAACTTGTGTGTATGCCGAGGCAAAGCTGTTTTGTTTTTGTCCTGTAGAGTGTGGTCTTATTTGGCTTTTGGAGTTATAGTCTAAATTGTTTTTTGTAAAGGTATTTCTACTGTTGTAGTTGCTATTTTTTCACGTTCATTTGATCCCTTTTTCACCTTCATTTCTCTTTTTCTTCTCTCCTTTCTATTATCACTGTTCTTATATACCTAATCATTCGGATGGGAAGGTGTTCAGAGGACAGTCCATGTAACGTGCTCCAATAGGTCTCTGTGTGTAGTTCAGGTAAGGAAAATGTAATGCTCGTCGAGGTCAGCTGCTCGAGGTTATGGGTTGGGAGTCATGTTAGCTGTTTGAGGTGGTTGAGGATATTGAATAGCTGCAGTTGGTTTATGAGTAGCTCACCTTGGAAATCATAGCTGTGTGTTGAGTCGCGTGGAACTTTGGTCAATGAAAGCTCAACAAATGGTAGATGCTGGATATGCTGGACAGGTTCTACGGTTTTTTCTTTCCTTTTTTTTTTAGTTGGAAAGCTCCTGGCATGGACAAAAGTCCACATCATACCGGGCCTTAATTAGAATACAGAGAGGTTAATGAAAGGGAAATAAAAGAGAAAAAGGAGAGTATTTACGAATTTTAAAGGAAGTGAAAAACCTGTCCATCAAACTGTGACAGGTCATGAGAAAGTAGAAAGTTCCAAAGCTTGGAGGTGTAATAAATGAAGCAGTTATCAAAACGGCCCACTCTTGAGTTGCCAATGGCCACACAATGATAACGTTGGGGTATACAAGAGGGTAGGGGGGCAAGGTAAGGCGGAAGGTATATAGCTTTTCATTATGTAATTAGCACTGTGAGATTTATCTTTTATGGACTTCATTTCTAGGGTGCTGTCATTGTCTGTGTCATTGTCTTTGGTTTGTTTTATAAATTAATCTTTGTTGTCTGTCGTTTCGTAGGAAGATAGGAGAGTAGATTTGGATGTCAGTCTGTCTCATGGCTGACGGATATATATATATATATATATATATATATATATATATATATATATATATATATATATATATATATATATATATTCATTGTTGAATATAGGCTGCACCCTATCACATCCATTCTCCAGCTGCCATGTGTAATACGTCGAAATCATATCTTCCTACCCACAACCAGGCCCCACAGACCTTTCATGGTTTACCCCAGACGCCTCACATAACTTGGGCCAGTCCATTGACAGCACATCGACCCCAGTACACCACATCATTCCAATTTACTCTTTCGAATGAACGCCTTTCACTCTATCCTTCTATTCTTTGGTCTTCCCGTTCTCCTTGTTTCCTTCACTTCTGACATATATCCTCTTTCTTGACCTTTCCTCACTTATTCTTCCCGTACGTTCAAACCATTTCAACACACTCTCTTCAGCTCTCTCAACCAGATTTTTCTTTTCACCACGCATTTCTCTTATCCTTTCATTACTTACCCGATGAAACCACTTCACACCACATATTGTCCTCAAACATTTAATTTCCAACACACCCACCATCCTCCGCACAACCTTATCTATAGCCTATGCCTTGCATCCATATTAAATTGTTAGGACTACTATTCCTTCAAACATGCCAATGTTTCCCTCTCAGATAACTTTCCACACATTCTTCATCGCTCCCTGAACCTTCGCTCCATTACTCACCTTATGACTCACTTCTGCTTCCATGGCTCCACTTGCTGCCGTGTCCACTCCTTCATATTTAAAACACCACTCTCTCCAGTTTTCTCCGTTCATACTCACACCCAACTAACCTGCCCTTCAACATTGCTAAACCTAATAACTTTGCTTTTATTCAGATTTACTCTCAACTTCCTCCTTTCAAACTTAGTCACCAGCTTCTTCAATTTCTCACTCGAATCCACCACCAGCGTTGTATCACCAGCGAACAACAGCTGACTGTGACACTTCCCAGGCCCTAGCATCTCTCACGACTGCATACTCGCCTCTCTCTCCAAGACTCTCGCATTAACCGCCCACACCACCCCCATCCATTAACAAATTGAACAACCATGACGGCATCACACACCCCTGCCGCTAACCAACCTTCACTTGGAACAATTCACTCTTCTCTCTTACTACTCGTTCACATGCCTTACACCCACTCTGAAGACCTTCCACAAGGCATTTCTATCAACCTTAGCGTATACTTTCTCCAGATCCATAAATGCCACGTACAAATCCATCTGTTTTTCTAAGTATTTTTCTCACTCGTTCTTTCAAGTAAACACATGATCCGCGCATCCTATACCACTTCTGAAACCACACTGCTCTTCCCCAAATTGATGCTCTGTATATATCTTCAGCTTCTCAGTATTTACCCTCCCATACAACTTACCAGGAATACACAACAAACTTATACCTTTGTAGTTTGAACACATACCTTTATCCCCCTTGCCTTTAAACACTGGCACTATACATGCATTCCTCCAATCTTCGGGCACCTCACCATGTTCCGTATGTACATTGAATATCCTATCAAACTAGTCAGCAACACAGGCACCACCATTTCTTAACATCCACTCCAGCCGCCATGCTGCATTTCATCTTATGCAAGGCTTTCACCACCTTTTCTCTCTTCGCCAAACCGCTCTCCATGATTCTCATTTCGCATACCAGCTTAAGCTCTCATTCCCCAGTACACCGAGTAGCGTTCCCCCTTGGGGGAAATGAAGTGCTAGTGTGAATGTTCAGGACCATGTTATGCACAACACAAACGCTCCACATATCTTTTATAGCGAGTAAGGAACGGTTATGGGTTGTGTTAGGTTCAGAAGCTCAGGGTCTCGTATTCACAACGGCCTGGGGGTGTGATTATTGCAAGTGGGAAGTATTCTTGACCTTTAATGCAAATGCTTTCATAAAACTGAACTAGACAGTCTCAGGTTCATACATGTAATGTGACTGTTAGTTAACATTAGGGATAGAACCAAAGCTCGGTCACCACAGCAGACTACACAAGCAGACACACCTCTCCTCTGATCTGCCATACGACCTCCACTTCGCCAGAAACGTTTTTCCCACATCGTCATAAACGTTACCTGGATCAGCTGTGTAGAGTTCTCTCACAGCTGTCACCAGCATCATAAACGTTCATCAGATCATTATAATCATATCAGTACGGTATAAACGTTCCTGACACCGTAAAGTGCGTAGTGTATGACACTTGGCTGAACACATCGTGTCACAATATGATATTATGCTGGACATCCTGATGCTCAGTTCTGGATCAGCTGATGGACAGTCCATTTGATCGTATGTCACACTGAGGAGTAATCTGCATAATTTCATTATTTTTTTTCAGTTTTACTTTTCCCTGTCCTTTAATTTGTTTTGTTACTTTTTTTCTTCTATTTTTTCTTACAACCTTCGCATTTATAGCTTACAACGTGTGCTTTGGTGTGAGGCACTATTCTTTTTCTTTACATCTTTTTCTTTTTTCGTTGTATGCATAACGCGTATCATTACATTTCATTATCCTTAAATGACGAAACAATCTAGCATTAGTCATTAAATTCCCTGTATTCTATCTCGTAACGAAAAGCTCTAAACCTTATCTTTAGAATAGAGAAAAAAAAAAAGAGTTATCAAGGCTAAAAATGCCATCAAAAAGTTAGGCCAGTAAGCGTATTCAAGACGGTTAACACCCAAGGTTAAACTTCCCCAACTCCATTAACTCCCCGGACGACCCAGGTAACAAATTCAATCTCCCTCCCTCCCTCCCTCCAGTGAAGTCCAGGTGATACCATTGCCTGCCCGCGGCACCTCACACTAACCTCCTATACCTTGTGGTAAAGAGATTGCAGCTCATCTGTCACGTGGATGAGACTGAAGCACTATATGAATGTGTATCTAGTTACCCCCAGCAGGTTCTAACAGCGGAGGAGGAAAGAAGAGTTGACAGTGATGGATTGTGTTCGAACACGCCTCGGCTTACGGTGGTGCTCGGCACTGAAATAAACTCGAAACTATGCTGTAAACTTGCACGGGGTTAGTATTTAGAAAGTGTGAGAGGAGCGTTTGTTCACCGATCCATCAACGTCTAGCATTAAGTTTTCTTCATTATTTTTATCGTCGTTTATGCATTACAATCTCGGGGGGACTACGGTTTTTCTCTATTTCAGTTCATGCAATTGCCAGTAGCATTTATTGTTCTTCGTCGATCTGGAACAAGTATTCACACACCCAAGTCGTGTTCTCAGTCTTCGTGACCAAATTTCAAACGCCCTCAATCTCTTTTGTCACTGGCCAGTTTCATAACATTAGGATTTTCTGACTAAACTATCACCATTCTATTGATGAACCCTCTTCCCCTCTCCCCTCTCGTCTTCGCGCGATAATTAGAACAGTTTGGGAATGCTCAGTTGGGATTAATTCACGAGGTATCGAATTAGCTTTGGATGACTCTTGTTTCTCCACTGCTCAATGCTTCTTGATGTGCAGCGCCCACACCCAAGGTCATTCCTGTAAGAAAGAAGGCTTTGCATCCCTTTCTTCTCCAATGCTGTCTCTCCTTCTTGGTGTCACTATAGCTGACGGATTAAACTGGAAGAGTCAGGTCAGGACTGTCATCGAATCTTTCTCATACCTTCTGTGCCTCCTCGCCGACTTAGATCACTTGGCGTCCCACCATCTGAGTTATGGAATCTTCATTTTACCTAAGCTCAACATATTCGCTGATGTTCTGGTCCCATACAGTCCAGGGGCAGGACACATTAAGGTGGAAATTTTCAGCCTTATTTGACTTATATTCAGCTTGTGTAGCTGCTTGGCTTTTCTGAAAAGTTTAAAGTATTGACGAGTACATGACATCTGCCTTAACATTATGCAAAGTGTTTTTTTTTTATATCATTACACTGATAGTTTCACTCCCTTCAGAACTTCTTTGAAGATTGCTACTCTTAGGATACCTTAAAAGGCCACGTCATTTGTATTGCTCCATGGGTCTCTGGTTCGTGTTTTTTTGAGAGAATCATATATTATTGTTAAGATATATACGTAAATGTATCTTATACCGCAAGTGAAAAGCCACCATTGTCGAGGCTATTTATATGACTGTGATTACAATTTCGTCAACGAAGTTTTATTCCAAAGGAGTCCATCATTTCTCTGCAGCTGAAAGTGACGCAGCCTTAGACCTACAGGCGCTTCTGGAAACAGGTCCTGGCTAGATTTTATATATATATATATATATATATATATATATATATATATATATATATATATATATATATATATATATACATATACATATATATATATATATGTATGTATATATATATATATATCACATAATGCTCAAAAGATTTTCAGACGTATTATCCGTTTCATATCGCCTCAGAGAAAAAAAAAATGAATAGATATATATTTTTCCTCGAGTTTAAGGCAGGAGTCTCTTCTCACTCCCGAGTCTGCAGCAGGAGGAGGAGCAGGACCCCGGGGGGGATATTACCAGCAGGGCAGGCGTCATGCAGGAAGGAACTTGGCCCATAAGACCTGACTGTGAAAGGTTGACCCCTGATTGTAAGGAACTGCCTACACCTTCTGTCTCCCGCGAGACTCGACCAGCGGAATTTACTCGGTGGAGGAGAGATAATGGAGGATGGGATATAGGGTAGGAGGGAAAATAGTTCGACGACTGCAGAGAAAGTAAAAGAGAGGGAAGAGAGACAAGTCGAGAGAGAGAGAGAGAGAGAGAGAGAGAGAGAGAGAGAGAGAGAGAGAGAGAGAGAGAGAGAGACGGAGAAAGAAAGGCCTAATTCTCTCTCTCTCTCTCTCTCTCTCTCTCTCTCTCTCTCTCTCTCTCTCTCTCTCTCTCTCTCTCTCTCTCTCAGTTTGACACCCTTAGTAACCATACACCTGGCCTTAGGCCTCGTAATATTTATCGATTAGGAACACGTCCTGCCATCCTGAGCCATCTTGAGGCAGCATGCTCAACCCCCCGCGCCCCCCCCGGTTGCCCCGCTCCACCAGAGGGCTCTAGCCTGCATTAGGTTAATCTGTAGATAAACAAGGCTGACAAGATATTTCGATATCTTGGAGTGAAAACACGATCCAAGAGCAAACGGATGGACGAGAGAGAGAGAGAGAGAGAGAGAGAGAGAGTTGGTGAGGGTTGATACGTATGTCTTTATTTATGTATTATTATGTATAGTGTTTGTTGATTTCCTATATAAATAATGTGGTATAGTAATATATAATACTTCGAAAATTATATCAATATTGCAACGATATATATATATATATATATATATATATATATATATATATATATATATATATATATATTTTTCTTTCTTCTTTTAAACTATTCGCCATTTCCCGCGTTAGCGAGGTAGCGCTAAGAACAGAGGACTGGGCCTTTTTTGGAATATCCTCAACTGGCCCCCTCTGTTCCTTCTTTTGGAAAAAAAAGAAGAAAAAAAAAAAAAAAAAAAACGAGAGGGGAGGATTTCCAGCCCCCCGCTCCCTCCCCTTTTAGTCGCCTTCTACGACACGCAGGGAATACGTGGGAAGTATTCTTAATCCCCTATATATATATATATATATATATATATATATATATATATATATATATATATATATATATATATATATATATATATATATATATAATTTTAGCATGTACTGGAACACATGAAATAGATGGAAACAATCTACCACTGAGCGCTGTGGATTCCAACCCAGGATTACGCTGTTTGGCCAGCGCATCACATTGTAGTCGATTGGATAACACACTGAACGCAGGGCACCGGCTTCAAATCCAGTGGTAGATTGTTTCATATATATATATATATATATATATATATATATATATATATATATATATATATATATATATATATATATATATGTATATATATGTTTGTGTGTGTGTGTGTGTGTGTGTGCGTTATCCCTGGGGATAGGGGAGAAAGAATACTTCCCACGTATTCCCTGTGTCGCAGAAGGCGACTAAAAGGCGGGGGGCTGGAAATCCTCCCCTCTCGTTTTTTTTTTTTCTTTAATTTTCCAAAAGAAGGAACAGAGAAGGGGGCCAGGTGAGGATATTCCCTCAAAGGCTCAGTCCTCTGTTCTTAACGCTACCTCACTAACGCGGGAATTGGCGAATAGTATGAAAAATATATGTGTATGTGTGTGTGTGTGTGTGTGTGTGTGTGGGTGGGTGGGTGGGTGGGTGTATTCCCAGTCGATATAGTCTAGAGTGTAGCCATATACCCCGTTGTGTTGATATATGCCACTACACACATCCACAATGCAACCTATTATTACACAGGAGAGTTCAGCACATGCCAAGGTGTTTCACCTTCATCAAGCGCACACTGTAAACGCAGTCGTGTGTGTAAGCGTTGCAGACATAACCACAGGAGGAATGAGAGTGTGGCAACAAGATCCTTCGTTTTGTCACATCTTCAGACATACTGACAGAAAGTAAGTTGACGAGTGATATATACAAGAGAGACTCAGGTCAGCAGTAGGGTTAGATAATTATGCATAACTGCCAATCCAGGTTGTAACTTGTAGACTGGGCAGGAACTTTGAGCTTTCCTGATATACACATCAGGACATAACAGTTCAGCTGAGTAGAAGCCTTTTACATACCAAACTTGATGTTACTGGATGATCACCAGGTCATAACAGGTCAGTTGAGCAGAAACCTTTTAACTTTATATCAGACCTGATATGACTGGATGGCAGTGAAAGTGGCCATCGGTTATAGTCATGTTTTGATCATGAATTTTAGATGTAATTCAAGATTCTTATTATCTTTCTCTCTAAAGGAGACCTTACGCTAGGAATGTAGCAAGTGCTATATCCAGTCACTGTGATGGTCCTTCTTAGCGACATGTTTAAAGAAGACACTATATTTTTTCAACCATACCATACCTAACACTATATTTATGCTGGTTAACTCTCGTGTGTATGCTTGTTCGTGTTTGACCTACGTGATACATTTGATAATCCCTACATTTAAATGTATATACACATCCAAGCATTTTTTTTTGGGGGGGGGGTTTTCTTTATTATTAGCCTGGTTTTTATTGAAGGGGTATCTCACCTTTAGATTTTTGGATAATGTGACGGTCTTTTAAAATTTGATGTCAGAATATCATTTTAATACACTCATACCTTAAAAACCCAGCCTAATATAGTGTCAGGAGAGGTCGAGAAACTAGTGCCTTGCATCATCATATTGCTAAGAAGAACCATCAGATTGACTGAAGTGGTGGTTCAACATCCCTAAAGTTAGTTCCCCTTCAGAGAGAGTTCTTTATAATCTCTTAAACTTATGATCATAAGGTAAACATGTCCTGTGGCCACTACCGCTGTGATCCAGTCATTTGAGAGTTGTGTAAAAAGGTTTTCTGCACGGCTAAACTGTTGCGACCTGACGTGTCAATCAGGTATGTAAAGAGTTACTGTCCGGTCGACCTGTTATGACCTAGCTTGTCAGTCACGCTTGATCAACCCCACACTGACCCACACTGACCTGAGTTTCTCATGTTTATATCATTTGTTGCTTTACCTTCCTGTCAGTTTCCCTACTACAGTTTCATTTCTTTTGTGGTTTTAACTGCATATATATATATATATATATATATATATATATATATATATATATATATATATATATATATATATATATTTTTTTTTTTTTTTTTTTTTTTTTTTTTTCATACTATTCGCCATTTCCCGCGATAGCGAGGTAACGTTAAGAACAGAGGACTGGGCCTTTGAGGGAATATCCTCACCTGGCCCCCTTCTCTGTTCCTTCTTTTGGAAAATTAAAAAAAAAAAAAAAAACGAGAGGGGAGGATTTCCAGCCCCCCGCTCCCTTCCCTTTTAGTCGCCTTCTACGACACGCAGGGAATACGTGGGAAGTATTCTTTCTCCCCTATCCCCAGGGATAATATATATATATATATATATATATATATATATATATATATATATATATATATATATATATATATATATATATATATATGTGTGTGTGTATATATATATATATATATATATATATATATATATATATATATATATATATATATATATATATATATAAATATATATATATATATATATATATATATATATATATATATATATATATATATATATATATATATATATATATATAAGCAAAAATGGGTATGTTTGAAGGAATAGTGGTTCCAACAATGTTGTATGGTTGCGAGGCGTGGGCTATGGATAGAGTTGTGCGCAGGAGGATGGATGTGCTGGAAATGAGATGTTTGAGGACAATGTGTGGTGTGAGGTGGTTTGATCGAGTAAGTAACGTAAGGGTAAGAGAGATGTGTGGAAATAAAAAGAGCGTGGTTGAGAGAGCAGAAGAGGGTGTTTTGAAATGGTTTGGGCACATGGAGAGAATGAGTGAGGAAAGATTGACCAAGAGGATATATGTGTCGGAGGTGGAGGGAACGAGGAGAAGTGGGAGACCAAATTGGAGGTGGAAAGATGGAGTGAAAAAGATTTTGTGTGATCGGGGCCTGAACATGCAGGAGGGTGAAAGGAGGGCAAGGAATAGAGTGAATTGGATCGATGTGGTATACCGGGGTTGACGTGCTGTCAGTGGATTGAATCAAGGCATGTGAAGCGTCTGGGGTAAACCATGGAAAGCTGTGTAGGTATGTATATTTCGTGTGTGGACGTATGTATATACATGTGTATGGGGGTGGGTTGGGCCATTTCTTTCGTCTGTTTCCTTGCGCTACCTCGCAAACGCGGGAGACAGCGACAAAGTATAATAATATAAATATATATATATATATATATATATATATATATATATATATATATATATATATATATATATATATATATATATATATATATATGAGAGATATAGATGGAAAATATCTATCCCTCAGAACAAGAAAAATGACGCCCCAGTTGGCTGTTAGCAAGTTTCCTGCAGGAGGAAGGCGCCTTTCAAGAATTGAAGACATATCTGGTCTCTTATTTTTATCTCAATAAATCTGATCTTTCCGTATCTCTTGCTGGAAATAATGAAATATCCGTCCCATGGCCTCCGGGGGTTCCCTTCCAGCAGCTGTCTTCTTGGCCTCGCGCGTCTCTCAGAACTCGTCCCTATGGCTCCTGACTTTTCAGAAGTTGTTTTTATGGTTCCCTGCGCTTCAGAAATTGGCACTGGGGACTTGGGAAGTGTCTTTATGATTTTAAGGTGTTCCAGAAATTGTCTTTTATGGCTCCCAGGGTTTCCCCAAGGTTGTCCTCCAGTTTCCTGTCTTCCTAATATTGTCTTGAAGGGAGGGTTGAAGAAAATTTTCTTTATAGTCCTGAGCTCAGTTTTTCCTTCTTTTGTTCTCGTTCCATCCATCGTAGAAAAAGGCTACAGATCCGTCATTCCAATTTCTTTTTATCTTTATGTTTGTCACTTTCTCTTGTTGCTTCGTAAATGACCCCAATGTTTTAAAAGAATAGGCTGTCACAGTCGACCCCAAATTTCGCTTCATAGTTCCATTAATTTGTTCTACAGCTGGTGTCCGAGATATCTTAGAAAATCCTGAAAGGTTTTGTACACACACACACACACACACACACACACACACACAAGCATGTACACAAGCATGTACACACAAGCATACACACACACACACACACACACACACACACACACACACACACACACACCGCATGATCACTTTTTCCATTTCATATGCCTCCTGTTATCTAATGTATTGTAAATCTGTGTTGGCTCTCACATGCAGGATGACCAACATGCTGATGCAGGGTATTATTTCTTTTCTTTCAATGCATTCTAGAGACTTGTGCCTCCATGACTGTCTGTTTCCATGATCGTAATTCTCCGTCTGTCTGTATCTTTGTAGATGATGTCCTCCATTAAGAGTACCTTGCCATCACTTGAGGACTGATGTCCCGCCGCTTCCTTCACCATCCTGACTGTTCCTTGGTCGTTTTCCTTGGGTTTAATCACCTGTTTGTAATTGCCTAATCGTGCGGTATAGCATCATGTCTTCATGACAACCTGGATGAGGATCCGTTTGTTATTCCGTCTATATGTCACTGTGATGATCACCAACATATCATGACATATTCCTGTGCATCTTGGTCGAACCTTTCCACCAGCAGGCTCCACGCCTCTTACCCCCACCCTCACATTTCTACCACACAGAGGTTTTGAATCCTCCATGGTTGTCTGCATTCGCTACATATCTTCTTTGCTTCTTCCTTCCTCCCCGTTTGCTGGAGAAGTGTTTCCTCGCATCCTTCCCGACACATGCCAAGCTTCCTCGTATACCTTGTAGGAACCAGGGTCTATAACTGGCTATCAGAGACGTGGTGTACGTAAACACCATCACGACTGCCTAGGAGATGTAAAGTGGTTGTTCCATCACTTGTTATCCTCGTTATCACTTATGTGGGACAGAATCGGACCTTCACTCACTTTATTCATTACGTATTCCCCATAATTCTTTCCCTCTCATTCTCACTTCGCTGCGCTGGACCATCTCTAGCGAGAAGGTCGAGAGGAACTTGGTGTCATGCAGATTCTTCCACCTGGGAGGATGAATGGCATTCTGGTGCATGTCTTGTTCATTATAGTCCCAGGCATGTTTGTAACTGTTACCCAGAACATGAAATACTTCTGTGATCTTCTTCATATTCGTGTGTGTGTGTGTGGTTGGGTGTAATGATAATAATGAAGATGATGATAGTAATGATAATGATGATGATAATGATAATGATAATAATGATATTTGTATTGATTCTTTTTCTGTTCATACTTTATATCCATCTCCCGTGTTTGCGAGGTAGCGCCAGGGTCAGACAAAGGAAAGCCATATTTGCTCACCTCCACTTTCTAGCTATCGTGTGGAATACACTGAAACCACAGCTCCCTATCCACATCCAGGCCCCAAAGACCTTTCCATGGTTTACCCCGGACGCTTCACATGCCTTGGTTCAGTCCTTTGACAGCACATCTTCCCCGGTATACCTCATCGTTCCAATTCACTCTATAAAATCCTTTTCACTCCATCCTTCCACCTCCAATTTGGTCTCCCACTTCTCCTCGTTCCCTCCACCTCTGACACATATATCCTCCTTGTCAATCTTTCCTCACTCATTCTCTCCATGTGACTAAACCATTTCAATACACCCTCTTGTGCTCTCTCAGCCACACTCTTTTTATTACCACACATCCCTCTCTCATGCCAGGATAATAATAGTAATGATAATGATAATGATGATACTGATATTAATGTGATAATAGCAATGATAATGATGACAATGATAATAATAGTATAACATTGATAATGATAATACTAATAATAGTAATAATAATAATGATAATAATAATAATGATAATAATAAAAATAATGATAATAATGATAATAATGATAATGATGATGATAATAATAATAATGATAATAATAAAAATAATGATAATAATGATAATAATGATAATGATGATAATAATAATAGTAATGATATTAATAATAATAATAATAATAATGATGATAAATAGTGATAATAATAATAATAATGATGATAATGATAATAATAGTAATAATAATGATAATAATAATAATAATAATAATAATAATAATAATAATAATAATAATATAATAACAATAATAATAATAATGATAATAATGATAATAAAGACTAGAATTTAGGCTGCCATTTGGTTGAAAATACAGCTATTACAGAATTGAGAGGTTATGATAGTAACGTATCAGTTAATCTCGAAAGAACTGAAGATCAAGGTTTTGAATATTTGCCCACCATGAGAGAGAGAAGAGTAAAGAGTGACTTGATCACAGATTATCTCCTTTTTTTCTCCAGTGTGATCGTGTTATCACTTGTTCGAAATATGCCAAGATGGAGCAACCAGAGGCCATAGCATGAAATGTAAAGAGGTACTTTCTACACACACACACACACACACACACACACACACACACACACACACACACACACACACACACCTCTTCCTCCCGCCGTAGTAGGTATTACCGGGCTTCCCACACTCCCAACCTCCCCATTGGTGGGTAATTGATGTTTTCCCACACTCCCCACCTCAACCTTGGTAGGTGATTGAGGGCTTCCCACACTCCTCCACCTCTCCCATAGTG
>NC_092225.1:51079478-51081978 GCF_036320965.1 Panulirus ornatus
ACGTGTACCTGGCTCCGTGTTTATCCTTCGTGCCTCAAGTTGTTTGTCCATTTCATCCGTCGGCTCGGTTCCTGTAGCATCCTGGCATCCGTGGTCCTCTGACGGAGGCCCGGGACTCCAGATGGCGCAGGAGGTGGCGTTCTTAACACCTGCTTATCTCGGTTTGTTTGTGCATGTGTGAGGGAAGAGGTGGAAGAGGAGTGGCTTGCCTGGCGTCCGTGGTCCTCTGACGGAGGCCCGGGACTCCAGATGGCGCAGGAGGCAGCGTTCTTAACACCTGCTTATCTCGGTTTGTTTGTGTTATGTGTGAGGGCAGAGGTGGAAGAGGAGTGGCTTGCCTGACTCGTGGTATTGTCTATCCATATTGTTTCTCTGTCAATCCTTTTGTCTTTTTTTTCGCTCTTTCTTGCTTTCTGTCTTGATCGCTTCTTCCTTTTTTTTCCGTCCTTCTGACTCTCTCTCTCTCTCTCTCTCTCTCTCTCTCTCTCTCTCTCTCTCTCTCTCTCTCTCTCTCTCCAAAACACAAGAGTACCTTCAGCATTATCCCCCCCCCCCCCGAAGCAAGTTTCCGAAAGCCAACCGTTCAAGTTCTGCGACACCTCCAAACTCCGCGCCTTGACGGGGGGGACGCTGCATGACGCGGGAGCCCCATGACGAGGGGGGGATGAAGACACCGAATGACATCCCTATGAAACATATCAAGACATGGGGACACCATGTTTTGGGGGACAGGACATTACTGCATGACACATCAGAACACGGGGACTCATGATAGGGGCGATGCATGACTGGTGGCATATCGGGGCATGATAGGGTTTGGGGTGGGGAAGAGGGGAAGGTGGGACAATGTGTGACGTCCCAGAGTGCATCAGGACAAGGGCACCCCATGATGGGGACGGTGAATGGCGTGCGGAGGTGCATCAGGACACGAGCAGCCACTCCTCACTCAGTGCTCGGCCAAATGCAGCGGGTCTCGTGGGACAATGGCTTAATGGCGTGCCTTCCTTGAGGACGGGTTGCCTGCATTACAGCGGCGCCAAGGCTCGTTGAATGGTGGAGAGAGAGAGAGAGAGAGAGAGAGAGAGAGAGAGAGAGAGAGAGAGAGGGAGAGAGAGAGAGTGTGTGTGAGAGTGTGAGTGGGCGTGCGTGTGTGAGAGAGAGAGGCACGGGAGAGAGGCAAGATCGGAAAAAAAAAAGAAGAGAATGGTGAACTAGGAAGAAGTAGAGAAGAGGGAGAAGAAAAACTGAATGAGGAATCAGTAAGAAGGGAACGGAGAGAGTGAAAGGATATGTTGTGTGTGTGTGTGTGTGTGTGTGTGTGTGTGTGTATGGGTGAGTGAGTTGGAGTGTAAAGGTAAGGGAAAGAAGAGGAGAGGGAAGATGGAAGGAAGAAGAAGATGATGATGTCTGTCAGAGAGGAAGCCAGGAAGGAAGAAGGCTGGAGAATGGAAATGTCACAGGCAAGACCTCGAGGCTGGGCTACAAATGATCTTTCGTCCTGACAGGTTATGTGCTGTAAGTCAGGCAGGAATTTTGACTGGTGCAAAACAAAGTATGTTTGTCCCATGCTCCAGACTTTCCATCTTGCAAGTCGCGACGACCTGGGGGGAAGAGCAACACGCATGAAGTGAAGTGAAAATGGTGAGTAGATGCAAGAAACTTATTAAATGTGTGTGGAAATGATTACTAAAATATTAGGTACATGACTTTTGATGACCATAATGATAATGACAATAATGATGATGATTATAATGACGGTAAAGATAATAATGATAATAGTAATGATGATAACAGTTATCATCATTATTATTTTATTATTATTATTATTATTATTATTATTATTATTATTATCATTATTATTATTATTATTATTATTATTATCATCATTACTATTAGTTATTATTGTTTATCATTATTATTATTATTATTATTATTATTATTATTATTATTATTATTATTATTATTATTATTATCATTATTATTATTATTATCATTATCATTATTATTATTATCATCATTATAACTATCATTACTATTATTATTATTGTTATTATCATTTATCATTATTATTATTATTATTATTATTATTATTATTATTATTATTATTATTATTATCATCATCATCATCATTATTATTATTATTATTATTATTATTATTATTATTATTATTATTATTATCATTATCATCATATTCATTATTATCATTATTATTATTATCATTATTACCAGTATTATTATCATTGTTAATATCATTATCATTATTATTATTATTATTATTGATTAGAAGTGACAGGTGAAATAAAGAAGACGGTGGTGGTGTCTTGCTCTTATTTAAATCTCGTCTTCAATTTGTGCTGGAAAATATTGTTTCTGTTGATGACACTGACTCAAATTCTGTGAATGTTAAAGATAAATTTCTTTTAAAAAAAAAGGCTAACTGTAGGATGAGTCTACCGGGTGTTGACAGACGCCAGTGGTAGACGAAGGAATGTATCAGTTG